>NC_041049.1:18472653-18772653 GCF_900634775.1 Gouania willdenowi
GGAATGAAACATCCACACATATCTGGAGAGGAGGCGTGTGTGTGTGTGTGTGTGTGTGTGTGTGTGTGTGTGTGTGTGTGTGTGTGTGTGTGTGTGTGTGTGTGTGTGTGTGTGTGTGTGTGTGTGTGTGTGTGTGTGTGTGTGTGTAATAAGGCCATCTCCAGGCAGGGCTTGAAGGATAGTCCTTTAAACTAAACCAAACTAATCTCCACCTACCAGTAGGTGTAATGGGGTTGTTGTGGTAAAGTGGGGTCCAATGTAAAAAAAAATAATAAATAAAAAACGTGTACCTGACATACTGAGCCACTATCATCATCCCTTTCTGCATAAGCAGGGACAGGAAAAACGCACTGACGGAGTGCGTAAAACGGATGCGGCGCACATCATTGGTCCCAAGAGAGCGGGATGAAAAAAAGAAAGACAACAACCGGGATCAATGCGTACATGACATCTGTCGTGTTCTTCCGTGGACCCCCATTGCACCACTTACCGCAGTAGAGAACCAGCAGCGCCGTCAGCAGCACCACAGCCCAGAAAGTTGACGACATCCTCGGCCACCGACTGGCATATGTGCGTCTTGCCAACCTGGACACTGAAGCCATTTGAGGAACCAGTGATTTAAAAAAATATATATTTGTTTCTCTCACAGGGGACAAATAAAAATGCTCACAATTCACAATCCAGCTGGGTTTACAATGCTCATAACTCCACGCGTAAATCCAAAAAAAGACATGACTGTGTGAACACAAGTGATGGAGGAAAAAGCGCAGTTTCCTTCGGTGCGCCAGGAAGAAATGATCACATTTTTCTTGTAGAAAAGCGAGTAGGATCGAGTGCACAAGTTGGCTGATGCTCCTTTAGTTGTCCCAAAGTGAGTTGATGTTAAATCCCAACGGGAGGCAAACATAGAGCTTTAAGTTACCGCTTCAAGTGTTCAACCATCTGCGCCGCAGCGTCGCTGGTGAAGCTGGTTCCACCTGAGCAGAGCTTCTCCTCTTCCTCCTCCCGCCTCAGCATCAGCCCAGCACACCCCCACCAGGAGACCAACCGCAGTCCCACTAAAACCCAATCGATCAGAGATGGAGTGAATGAAAAAACGATCGGTCACAGAAATGAAAAAGTCCTCCAGGATGAGAAGATCAGAGCTGGGCTGCAGGAGCGAACAGAGGAAGGATGGAAGGATGAATGGATCCAGGCTCAGAGGATGTGAGGGAGGAAAAGTGCGTACTGTGCGTCTCCTTTTTTTTTTTTTGTCCAAAGTAAAAAAATTCAAATCATCGATATTACGTCATCAGTAAGCTTCTTTAAGTTTGCGTTTCACAGAAATAACAACACATTGATGGAACCACGCTGAAAATCATTTCACGTCGTTTAGTCAGCATAAAACCCAGTGGGTAATGGTAATGCATTGATTTCATGTAGTTTACATTGTGCACATTGGATTTTTCAGTCGATTTGACAGAGGGATGTTTTCCCCCATGAGTAATTAGCTCAATCACATATGCAGGGCCAGGTACTTTATTTTATTTTCATTTGGTCTACATTAAAACAATATTACACAAGTCTTTTGAAATTATTTTTACATTTTATCTGAAAAGCAACATGTACTGAGCGCTCAGCAGTTTCTAGCTGTGACAAACATGTGGCACGTTGGCCCAAACTAGGCCTCCAAAAAGGCTTTGCACAGGCCAAAGTTTATACTTACTGTATAAATAAATAAGATATATATATATATATCATTGGTTCCCATACTTTTCACAGTCCCATACCCCTTCAGACATTCAACCTGAATGAAGCCATGTACCGCCTAATCACTTAAAAATCTATTTGAAATTTGTCTCTTTCCTGTAAAGGGATAATATTTTTTTTTCAAACCATCCATCAATTCACATTCCTTGCATTGTTTTAAACTCTACTTGGCAAATAAAAGTATTCTGATTCTGATTCTAATAATTAAAAAAAAAAAATCTGTAAGCACACAAGAAAACATCTTATTCAGAATTATCACTTGTTTGCTTTATTTAATTACTTAGTCTACTGGCATTTTCAGTGAGAAACCAATCTGTTTTTTCTTTTTTTGTTTTTTTTGGGGGGGGGGATAAATCTATCAAACATTTGTTAACCTATACCAGCAACACATTTTATCACCCTGAAACTGTGAAATACAACTCGCTACAACTTCAATGCGAAGAGTGAGGTTGAGAGGATGCACATAACTCAACCTGCAATCTTTAACTGATTTTTTTTTATTATTTGTGCTTTTTTGATGAGATTGTTTCTGTCTGAGGCTGCATGAGGGGGCTCTGCATCTGACTCCTCACTGCTGTCCATGGCCATGCTAGTAGCTCAGCTATCCACATGTACTGCTGCAAGCATCTTGGTTCACCTTCAATATTGAGTGTTGCTGTCGCTGGCAGGCGAAGCTTCAACTGTGGACTGACTAGTGGGTAGCAGTCAATGTGCTCTAACCGCTTATTCGTTTTCATCACTTAGCTGTGCACAATGGAATGAGTGACAATTAGTCACAGGTGCAAAATCTAAGTAATGATATCTAAGTAATGCTACGTTTACAACAAACGCGTTTCGGGCGCCAAACTCGTTCCTCACGCCCGTAGTTGGACGCTTAGTGCTCATTGAATCAGACGCTTTTCACCAGCATCTAAGACGCTCTGGACGAGCGTCCAAACGAGTTGGGAAGAGAGTGTGATTAGGGGTGGGGCTTCTCTGTTGCCTGTGGTGTTCATACAATGGATGATATTGTGGCGATTAGTTACGTTCATAATTCACCCAGCGACTGTGAAGTGGTGGGGAACATTATTGTGTTGGAAAGCGGTGTTTCCGGTCGGATGTATTCTGGTGTGACTGTGCACTGTGATGTTAGAGGGTTGGAGAGAAGTGTGGTTGAACACCCCGCCTCCGACTCCTGTTCATTGGCTCTACATTATTGAGAGAGTGGCTTGGCTTTATTTGCGCCTCGGCACTGTTTCTGGATTCATCAGAGCTGCGCTCGGACAAGAGTTGCTTTCAGCGCTACTTCTGTCTCTCCCATGCCCAGTTTGACGACCTGCTGACCCTCATCAGCGCTCGCATCTCCTACCAAGACACCAACTACAGGCGCTCTATTCCAGCAGAAGAGTGCCTGTCCATCAGTCTTCAGTTATTGTTTTTTTTTTGTCATTCTGAATTCGTCACAGCTGGGAAAAGCTCCTGATTGGTCGACACGCCGTGATATGCCCCAAAAGTTCAACAGCTGCAACTCCAGCGTCAGCCACTTTTGAGGCGACCGGACGCACGTCAAAAGCTTGAAATCTCAAAAGCTTCAGTACGCAGTGGAGAAATGTAAGTGGAAGTGACTGTAAGTGATGGATGGGTGTGTGCGTGCGGCAAATCGTGTGCGTAAGACAGTGACCCGCGGAGGAGAGATGGACATACGTCCAGCTCTCACACACACACACACGCACACACACACACACACACACACACACACACACACACACACGCACACACACACACACACACCTGGTGCCTTTTTTCTGTCCACATTTACTGCAGCGATGATCTCTGCGTGTATGTTTGCACCTGCTTTTCAGTCCTACTATTTTCTGGTCCTAAAACTATCACAGCAAACAGTTCCAGATTTCATGAATTGCACTGCTCCCCCTCTATACATTTACCGCATTTGCATTTCCTCCTCCCATATTTTTGCTCCCCCTGGGAGAACTGCCTACTATGCATATTCATTAGAGAGAAACGTACTAAATGATTGAGGGCACATTGGGAAGCACAGCGTCGGCGCACACCTGATTCCCTTGGTTTTGTACTCCTTATTAGCGCATGGAGTGATGTTTGCTCACATTTTAATACCACTAAACTTTTAGTGAATCTGCTCCTCGGTGTTCAAACACCCCTTAAGTAGTGGAGGGAGGCAATAAAGTTGTTAAGCACACCTGTGTAGAGACATGATCCAAGAACAACAAACAAAACTAGGCTAAGAATTAATGGAATGCATCACTAAATTAATTGATAAAGTTTTACAGATCTAAACTAAACATACACACAAAAAATAAAGCCATAACACAGACCCCAGATTGTGACAGTAATCGCCTTCAATGTCATTGTAATCAAATAGAAACAAACAATGATGGCCCACAGACATTTCAGACCTCTACATCTTAGTTTATAATCAATTAATGTTGCTTATTTTAAATATTAAGCAGATACATTGACTGATAATATCTTTATTCATGCTGAATCAAAATGATTGGATAAAATAAACAACTTTATTTTACTTTCAGAAGGTATAGGAATTTTTAACAACCATGACAAAGAGGTTTCACTATAATGTTTTGTATTTACTGCTTTTAAACATTGTAAGTATACAATTAAAGCACTCAGAAATGACATCAACTTCGACCCGCGGGGGGTTTTATTGCCACCAAGGGTTACCAACACTCATCAAACCCCTTCAAAGCAAAGCAATTATTGTCCCGCAGAGATCAATACTCAGTTTGTGAGTTCTGCGCAGGGAGGGAAGCAGTTGTGGTCGCCAGTTCTCAGTTCAGGTAGAGAATCACAGTTAAACAACAGTATTGCAGTAAAGTTTTGCTTTAAAGTTTCCACCATGAACATGTTCTGGGAGGTAAGAGAAATTATTTAAAATTTTTTATCTGGAATTTAAAAATGTGTGTTTTGTCCTTAAAAAATATATACACTGATTAAAACACCAGTAGGTAGTCTTACAAGCATATAGAACATGACATCACCAGCAGTTCTCCATAGCCACTTCACCATTTGCGGTTGAAGTGGCTATAGAGAACATGTGGCCCCAGCACTGCCAGTTGCCCAACTCTGCTTTAAATATTAACAGTATATTTCAGTACCTCATAACACTGCCTTCATCATTGGCCTTCAGTACCTTGGCCAGAGCTTCATACAGCAAGAAAGCAGGTCTCGTGGTTGAGTACCAAGGATAGCACCCACAGCTGCTCTGCATTGCAATGAAGATCTGTATTGGATTGTGCTGCTTTTTGGTAGTTACTCAGCATATAGAAATATATATGACTGCTCACCCAAACAGCAGCTGGTCTGATTACAGCTTATCCCACAAATGTTGCCCAGTTCCCAGTATATTTTTCAATATCAAATAGACCGACAGTACAGGTATGGTTAGTCCTCAAATGACATGGATTTACCCTAGGTATTTGTTCGGCTTGGGTCAGAGTTCGGCCACTATGGAGTCTATACCTCACAGCAAGAAGGTCCTGGGTTCAAACTTGGGGTTGGGAACTTAAGTCAGACCCAGCATAGATAACGACAGGTATGACCCATTTAAAGCACTTTTCAGACAAGGCAAAGAAACATGAACAAACTTGGAAAAAACTAAATTTGATGATTTAAAATCTTGAATATGTCCACATTTTGTAAACTAGGTCTAAAATTATATTTTGTCAGGTCTTAAATTATGTATATTCATTTACCACTTCGTTTTTTAACACAATTTCTTATTTAATTACTTGTTAAACTAACTTAAAAATATATATATAAAATCTCAAAAACCAAATTAAAATAAAAAGTAATTACATTTCGAAAAGTACAATAACCCTGACACACACTAACTCACTCCATTGTACAGTATATACTACATTTGTTCTTGCTTGTTTATGAATTCTGTGGCAATAACTTTAGTTAGTTTTAAAGGAGACATATCATGGTTTTAAATACTTCCTTTTTACATATAAATCATACAGTTGTGGTCTGTATAAAGCAGAACTGCAATGCTTGGGTCTGAATTCCTCATTATTATAGCTCCACAGGCCCCTTTTCTGATGTGCTTCTGAGAACAACTCATTTTGGTGCTGTCTCTTTAAATGCAAATGAGACACTTCATACCCCGCCCCCTCTCCAGGTTGCAGAGGTGACACTCGGTTCAACTCCACCCTGTTCGGCCATTTTTGTAGTTTGATAGAAGAGATACGATTATTTAGCGGTGCAGAAACTTTTTATTCACACGTTATTTACAAAATGTCAACAACAGAAGACTTGTCCATCCAGCCTTACATGTTTGAGCCAGAGTCGGACCGAGATGAAAATGAAGCGAGCACACAGCGCCAACATATGAAGACGGTGCAACTGCTAATGCTAACAAAACAATGACAGGGACGTCTTATCATCACACTTTTTAGCGTTATTTACAGCTTACCGAAGTGCTCTGTTTATCGTCTCCAAAGATAGAAGGAATTGAACCCTCAATCAGACAAAGTCTTTCGGCAAATCCTTCTTTATACTGGTGGAGGTTGCTGAAGCAGTCATCCTTGAAGTGCTTTGCACACAAAAATGACCTTACCCACACATGTGGGTACATTTCTGTGAAAAATAAAACTCAATCAGGCACTTTGAAAAGGTTCTGATGCTGAGAGACGGTGTAATGAAACGTGTGGGTTACTACATCCAACAACCGAACATTTTGACTTATCCTCTCGTAACTTCGGCATCCTTGAGCTTGGACTACAAAATAAAAGCGAGGAATAAAAATGGCGGATTGCTCGAAGTGTTGGACCTGGAGTCGATGTCCTAATTTGGCAGTTCCGCTGCAAATACTGACGTTATTGTTCAAAAAACGTAATAGAGAATAGAAAAATCAAAACAGATTGAAAAATATGACCAAAACAGATTGAAAAATATGACCAAAACAGAATATAAAGATATCAACGGAGCACCTGAAGAGACTAATTTGAACTTTTCTGTACTTCTAAACATTTAAGGGCTAAAAAAGTGGATTTAACATGATACAGTATGTCCCCTTTAAAGCAGTTCTGTGACTGCAATTTTCCTACATATTTTTTCAAAGCTGTACAAACCCTGTTTTTGGTGTATGTCTATTTTGGAGTTGTCGCTCTCCCTGGAGAAAAATGCACCAGCCGCCACTGATAGCATCCAAAACAGACGACAACTGATATACTCAGGTTAAACTGAACAGATCAAGAACCAAACAACATACTGAGTATTTCAGTTTTCTTTGTTTACTTGAGGCTTAATGAGGCCTTTCAAAAGATAATGCTTTCAATGTCAGCAGTCAAGCTTGAATAAACTAATACCTCCAATGCTTTATTTATTACACAGAGAAAGAAAATTAAGCGATTTTCACTACTATATTTATTCTAATTTGATGTTACTAAAGGTGAATTTTTTTTGTTCCAACACAATCATTAAAGGCATTCTTTTAATTAAAAAAGGCATGGATTCTCTTATTAATTTTTCATGAAGCAGAAACCTCATCCTGAAAAGGATTTAGAGGTGAAGGCCATCTGCCTTGGCTGCTGGTGGTCGGCCTGTTCATCCACTTTAATACCCACCTAATCCACATGAGGTCATGATGACTGGATATCCCAATCTTCCAGCATGGCCCTAGATCACCCCCACACAGCTAGTTTAGGGGTTTAGATAAGTAAAGGTTGTAGGCTGGTGGATTTCAAGAACCAGGGAAATAACATGATGTCTTAAGTTAAGGCCACTTGAAGAGTAAATCTACACCATCATGCCTATACAAACACAATTTTACCTCTAGCCTTGTTAGGGCAATTGTTCTCAATCTTTTCAGGCAGTGACCTCTAAAAAAGAGGTGCCAGAGACCGGGGATGTAAATCCTTGTTTTAATCAGAAATTTAAAAAAATGGGTTAAAAGTGACCAAATATGGTAGAAAATGTGGTGAAATGGGATTTTAAAAACCACCGAAATTGGTTAAAAGCTGCAAATTAGAGTGTGCAAAAAATGGACAGAATAAGTAGCAAAAAGGGTTCTTGGAACTTGATGTGGAAGTGGCAAAAATGAAAATAATGTAACAAATGTATCAAAAGGTGAAAATATGGCAAGTTTGGTGTAGCTGATAAGTAAAAATGGGCTCAAATTGTTCAAAAAATATTCTTAGTTTCTTAAAGGAATCCAGTGATTCCCTCCCAGTGCCTCGCGACCCCAAGGTTGAGAACCCCTGTGTTTCATGTGCTAAATGGAAACAGATATTTATCAATACAATGGTTTGAAGTCTGGGCTTTAAATAAAAAGACTTGGCTAAAACATATTACTAGTTTTGGACTTTTTATACTTTATCAGAGAAAGGATCTCTATGAACAAATACCATAATTTGTGTGTAGGAACCCCACAACCAGTGGTTGCTCTTAAACTAGATAAATATTAAAGATGCTAAAAACTATTCCTGCATGTTTTGATTTAAGACTAATATCTTAGTCATGCTAACCAAGCTGTTGTGTAAAATACCTTAAAAAAGAATCTTTTTATTCACTTGCAGATGGCCTTCGTCTTTCAGTCTTCAATGATTGATCACTTTGAGTAGGCTATTATCAACTCTTCTTTCATTGTGAACACAGGCATTGATTGTAACCCGTTACTTTAAATTAAAGTGTTACAGCTATAGGATTCTTAATGGATGTTGTAGATCAGTGGTTCTTAATCTGGGCTCACTCGGACCCCAGGGGTTCATTGAGTCAGACTCAGGGGTTCATTGAATCAGATTCAGGGGTTTGACAGGGGTAATGACACACACAGTAAAAACGTGTTACACAAAATACATTTCCATGATAGTTTATTAAAAGATGATTGATTTTTTCATCATAATATTTGTAAATATCAATATATAAAAGTAGAAATTAAAATGTGTGTTTGACAGGCTTCTAATTTCAAGGGTTTTGGTGAATGCACAAAACCTTTATTTAACCAATAAGGTTAAGAACCGTTGTTGTACATAGAGGCAATTCATTTGAAAGAGGTTTCTCAAATTTCAAGGAACTAATTCTTGACTTATTTCTCAACTCTCTGTGTTTGCACTCAACCCAGTCTCAGAGAGATCGTGAAACTCTCACGTTAATAAATCGATTGTTTCGTGTGTTCCAACACAATTTCCTTCTTCTTTTTGTGCTGCTTTGTACAACTTTTTTCACACTTCTTCAAACAAAAATATGCTTCAGACGGAACAAGAACCCCTGCTGGCTCTGTTAAAGACAGAGATAATGACCACTGCGCGTACTTAATCTATAGAAAATGATGTGCTACAGCTAATAATAAGGGGTTGGATAGGGGGGTCGGGAGGGTTCAGGGTTAGGGGTAACAGTTAGAAAAATAGCTTCCAATTTAAATACTGTACATCTGTTTGAAATTGCTTCCATGCAGCACATAAAAAAATGTGCACAAAAGATATGAGGAAACTGTGTTTGCATGCAAACAATAGATTAATTATTTTTTTGTCACAGTTTAATGGTCTATGGTGATACTATGCTGTAGCACTACAAAGGACTGCCTGGAATCAACCCTATTCAGCAACTTTTTTTTTAACCAATTGAGTTTATTTGAACTGGACACAATCTTTAAGGAATCACGCCTAGCATTCTGGCTAGCACTCACATATATACGACACATGGTGCAACATCATCATCAGTCTGTGGTTGCATCAGTGTGAAGGAGAACAAGCCTAAAACCATGGCTCACACGTTAATGGCTTTTTTGAGTCCTTTTGCGCATACGTGCTATGCCACCTCCACGCAATGCCAGCTAAAGCTTGCTATTTCCAAGCACAGTCCAGTTCCACTCTTCCACACTAGCCAAACATTGTTGACTTCAGAAATAGTTTTAAAAGGTAATAAATCAATAACGCATTGGATGTAAGCGCGGCAGACTTTAAATTATATTATTATACTTTATACGACACAGTTGACTTTGTCGACTGTTAGTGACGTCACGCGGCAAGTACCAGCAGACAATAACAAAACGGAGAAGCTGGCGAGCAGGAAAATCATCAACCCACCTTTGGGTCCAGTGTGTGGAAACACTTTGGCTTTTGCACTGGCAGAGATATTCTAAAGGAGACGCTCACTGTGTTGACCGTCAACCACCAGGCCCTTCTGGCATCAGCACATGTAGCCTTAGCTTGTTAGCATTAGCATTAGCTCTGCAGAAGCTCTGTTTAACCTCTGCTCATTTAACCTGAACAGATCTTGGTTACACTTTTTATAATAATATTGTATTGTAAACAAAGCAAAAGAGTCAAGTTATTTACTCAAAATAAAAAGTGAATATATTTGCCATTTATTTGTTTGGTCATGCCTTTAATTAATGTACAGATGATTCCCTTTCAAGAAACATCCGGAATCTATGAAACCTCACCTGTACTTTCCAGTATTCAGGTATTTGTTTCAGTCACACTGGTTGAATTATTATTTTGGATAAAAGGTTACTGAACCACTGAATCGTTTCAGAATGAATTATTCTAAATGAACCAATATCGTCCTTGAATCGAACCAGCGACAGTGAATTGTGATTCGAATTGAATTGTTGTTAAAAGCTTATCGTTACACTTCTAGAAATAACTAGGGGTGTGTATTGCCTGGCATCTGGCGATACAATTCGTATCCCGATACATACTGTAGGTCACAATACGATACAATATATCCCAATATTAAAGTACCAGGATTGCGATTTTTTTTTATTATATGACTTAAGAAACAACTAATCTGTAAATGTGTACACCTTCATAAGAACATTATGCATGAAATGTATTTTATTCAACATATTTTACACTCTAGACATTGGCTTTAACATGCCATGTGCCAACAACTTAAAATAAAAAATAAAAAAACATACATTCTGCCTGTGACTTTTACACCTGAGGTATATGCCTAGAACAGGGGTTCTCAACTGGTCTAACCCTGGCACCCACATTTTTCCACGGCCATTAAATCACGACCCACGTTTTTCCAGAATAGCTGTTGAAAACAAACATTTTCTTTTTTTTAAAACAAAAATCTATATATTTTCCTGTGCAACATGCATTTCACAGCATGCCTGTCAAAAGAAAAGTTTATTTCAAAATAAAAGACAAGTCCAACATGAGAGACTTTTAAGTGTTAATTTATTTTTCACCAGCTGTTCGCGACCCACTCAATACAGATCCGCGACCCACTTTTGGGTCCCGACCCACCAGTTGAGAATCCCTGGCCTGGAACAACAAATAAATGCAGAAAGTTAGTACTTTCTTTTTAGGTTTTATTGATAAAACACAAGCTGGTCAACATGCCCAGGTTGCAGAGCACTTCTTTGTGCAGTTACAACATATCCTGCAGTGGAAAAGACTTTCCTGGTTAAATAAAAGTTAAAAAATGAAAAAAAATAAAATATATAATAAAATTGATATGGACGCATTTAGAATCGATCCAAGAATTGCGCGACGTAATATCGCGATATATCGCCGAATTGATTTTTTTCAACACCCCTAGAAATGACCCTTTCCGGGGATCAAGAAGCAGGTTGGATCAAAAGCCAGGCTTGAAACAATTGATTTTCCATTTCATCTTGTAATATTTTTTGTAATGACTCCAGCCTGTTGTGCAAAACAACAATCACCTAGCATGAGGCTGGGAGCAGTCACTGGAGCAGAAAAGAAAACCCGTAGGAAGCTCATTCTGACAGAGCAGCTCTGAGCGCTTCACTGTGGGAGCGTCTGAAACCTGACCTTTTCTCTCCGCTCCTTCCCTTTGATCCGTTCACACACAGGCTATACTTCCTCTTTATTCTGCCACCGAGGAGGGCTTAGAACTCAGTGATTTACGTGAACAAAGTCTCTTCATTGGAGCCGCAGCAGGGCCCGTCTCACTGTTCATGGATGAAAATCAAGCATTTCAACTTCCAGAAAATCGACAGCAGTTTGCCATGAAGAGCGAGAAATAATTAGCTCTTCAACCTGTCAAATGGATTTATTATATCAGAACAAAGACAATTTTAGCAATGCATTTTAACCTTTAACAGCAGTGATAGCCTCTCATTCATCCATACATAATATCAGCAAGGCCTAAAAGCTTCAGAGTGAAGGGAAACACATCAAGGTGACAACCTGCCAACAGGTTTATTTATCGCAGAAAGAATTCACGTGCACTCTTAACAAATCAGGTTAGATCTTTTTATCGTCATCCTTAAAAGATGTATTTGTCTTTAAAGAGTGTAAAACTCTTTGTTTTGCTCCTCTTAACAGCTAGCTGTGGGTTTACTTGACACAGCAGTTCTCAGAGTTCATTGCTAACATCAGCACATCTTTCTGCTCACAGTGATAATATGCTGCATTTGTGCAACTCTGGGAGAGCGAGATGAGCATGTTTCCCCTGCATGGTCGTATTAATGTCTTATTTAAAGGGTACCTGTAGTAAATTTTAATTGCAAGCTGTGTTGAAAGATTATATATATAATAAAGGTTTAGTTGGAGTAGTTTCTTTAAAAGTCCTTGTAGAGCAGCAGGAGTAGAAAAAAACCTGGTTGTCGTGGAGACATCGTTGCACCAGGATTTTGACTGTGGGTGGGCCTCAAGAAAACTGGATGGGCCAGTTAAAAAAAGCCCCGAAAAATAATATGTTTCAGTGCTTTTCACTGTAAACGTGGATGTTAAAAGTAATTAAATAGATTAAGTAGTTTATACTCAGTTATAGAAAACGTTCTACTAACTTCCTTATGTCAAGTTCAGTCACTTTAATTAATATTTTTTGAGTAAATGGAAGTACAGTATAAGCATAACTTAAAAACACAACTAAAGAACAACTTAATAGAATTAAGTAATTGCATGCTAGGAATGATAAAGTCCTGTTATTTCAAATATGGATTATTTAGAGGATAAAAAACGTAATTCATATAGCACTTTAATTGAATTGTTATCAAAAAGTACAAGTAACCAGCCATCCAACCTTTTTAAAAAAAACTAAAAACTAAAAACATTTTAAATGAATTTTCAATAATAAAAAACAGCAACATGGATAAAGCCTGCATTATGGTATTCCACAACAGTGGTAAGTAATTTGTGAACATAGTGAACGTAGTGAATATTGTATATTATTTCCTAAAGTTTTTGGCATTAAAATGCTTTTAATCACTGTTTTACCTCCAACATATGGCTCTGCACGGTGCCATCATTGTTATGAGACGTCAGACAAATGATTTTTAGAGTAAGCTTTGACTCCAGGAGGCGACCCCCTGTCGATAAAACCACAGTTCTGAGTCGCAGCATGAGGACAGCAACTTCCTGGTGACAATGCAGCCAGTGGGCGGGCTTAAGAGTCCACATGGGGGGTGCAAACCACTGATTGGCTGAAAACCTTTCACTCAAGATTTAGTTGGACTGGTTATTTGATGAACAGCACCTGGGTGGGCCTTGATTAAAATAGGTGGGCCGGGCACACCTGTGGTGATGTGTTGCAGTTAGCGCTGCTGGTTACCATGCCAACAGGTACTTCTCGAGAGGATTTTCTTCCTCTAAATCCTTTTTATGTCCTCCCTGACTCAACCTCCACTGAATCCACTTTCTCTCTGCTACTCACTCGTGTCACGCAGAGCGATCTGGGCAGGGTTGAAGTAGTAACTTCTACTTTGGGGATACTTTTTACTGGTACTTGACTATTTTATGTATGACTTACATGTACTTGATTACAATTCAAACCAGTAACAGTATTTCTACTTGAGTAGAATATATCAGTACTTTTTACACCTCTGTAAACATCTCTGGTTAATACCCAGAATCCTTCACAGAGTAACCATGTGTGATCTATGTACAGTAAATGTATGCGTCCCATGGTGCACTAGAATCTTCTCTCCCATGCATGCTAAACAATCTGAAAATGACTACATGGATGGCGGCACACACAAGTGACAACCACCCACATGAGATAAATGCTGTGACCCTTAGTCAAAGCTCTGCCTTTAGAGCGAGTACCTGACAAACCCTTCTCACTGCTTTTCTCCTCACGTAGCCACAACTGAGCTTTCCCACCCACGTCTGAAGAGCGTAAACAGAGCTAGGGGGTTACACACCTTCCAGAAACACAGGTAGGTGTTGATCATGGACGCTCATACAACATGAACAGTGGCCCACCTCTTTCTCACAACATGTGTCTTTGCTGTCACGGACAAATCAGTATCAGCTGTATTTTCTTGTAATGCCTTGCGACTTGGCATCCAGCCCAAAGCCAGGGGAAAACTAACAAGAGAAAAGCAACAGATTTGCCAGATCCCTTATGTAACAAAAAAGCGGAAAGCCAGGAGCAAAATCCAATGTAGCATTTCAATGTTCCACCTAATGAACATTTCCATTGTTGCCTTGGCTTTTTAGTGTTTTTTCCCCCAACAGGTGGAGATTAGCTGTAATTGTTTCAGTTGTCAATGTTTTCTGGTTTTGACATCAATCATTTAACATTCTAAGGTCAAAGAAAGCACAACAAATGTCCAAAGTAGTACAGAAAACAACACAATTTAGACAGAGGTTGTGCTCTCTCTTCCATCTCCTGTTATGCTTTTCCCCTGTAACACCTTCTCTCTCTTTCATCCTTCTTCCTCTCTTTTCTGTTCCAATTTTTCTCCTCTTTCCTCGTCATGTGTTTGTCTGCTTGCTGCAGAGACCCTCATCGGCTTAGGATGCTCGGTTGAAGACGAGCATGTGGTCTAAAAACGAGACTAGTGTGCAAAGAAATAGCTCAATGTTTTAACTACAGTTTATCTACTACATCCGCCAAATAGGTAATATTTTAACTTATTTGTTTCTGTTAGCAGGACTACGTCAAAAGTACTTTGACAAAACTTGGCGACAGGACATTGGAATGAATATCACTGAATCTCAATGAACTGAGGCTCAAGACGACGTCCACTCATCTTCAGTCTGTCCTTGTCATGGACTGCTCCAATTCAAAGTTCTGCACAGGATACATCTCTCCAAAGAACGGCTTTTCAAAATGTTCCATAGGGTGAACACAGCTTGTGACCGGTGTGGCCAGGAACAGGTTTCACTAGCTTACACTTTTTGGAACTGTCCTAACATAACTTTTTGAATTGATGTCTGATATTTTTGGAACGCAGTTACATCCTGACCCTGTGCTTGAACTTTTTGGAGTACCCCCAGTAACTGCTAATCTTAATAACAAGCAGAAAACTGTTATCAAATTTATCTCAGTGCTATCTAGAAGACTGGTATTACTAAATTGGAATAATAAAAAAAAACCCTCCAACCTATATTAATTTGTTACATGATGTTATGAAACACGTTTAATTGGGGAAAAAAAATCAAATTTTAATTAAAAGCGAAGATGGATGATGGATTATTTTCATTTGACGTGGGATGCGTTTCTGGGATGCATTGGAAGGTTCAAGCAAGCAAATGTGTGAATGGAATTGATTGAATGGCCTGTCCACTGTGCAATGCGTAGACTTCCTATGCATACGCCTCTGAGGGTATCTAAATTCTACGAGTCTACAAGTGTTTTCTATGGGGCATACGTCAGGTCACGTGACGACCTTGCCATCCCATTTCAGACAAGAACATTATGGCTGACATTCGTTCAACTTTCACTGGAAATTGCAATATGTTAAAAGAAAGTGTGGCTTTAGCTTCGTTTTGATGGAATTTCAAGTGAGAAATGTACCTTTAACTACTCTAGTATCCATTTGGTTTATACATATGATCCAAAATGAGACCACCATTATAAGATAATGGTTCTGAGAGATCTCAGAGTTCAAGTTTTAGGTCCGTATCTCCAGTTGATCCTTAGAAGAGCAAAAGAGCATCAGGTTCAAAAGAACAACAGGCTTCATGTAACGCTAGGCCTCACAGGGCTAAGTGAGCTCTTTGGATCTCTAAACATTTGTCTTTGTTCCCGTCAAGTCGACGCCTTGACACGTAAGCTAGGGCTGTGATTTGTCCGCTCCAAACCTCAGCCCCGGTCACTGCATTTTCCAGTCACACCGCCATGTTTTAACTTTTTGTGTAGCGATACAAGAGTTGTTTCTACAGTCGATTGAGTCACAGAGAGAACCGAGACGGATTAAAAGTGCCAGAGTTTCATTATTTCCTTTCATGGTTGCAGCACGTGAAGCACCTTCAAATGGAGTCAATCACAGACAAAAGGTGTGTGTTTACTGTTATTATCACTACTACTGTCTCGTCTCTGTACCTACAGTATGTGTGTGTGTGTGTGTGTTTCATTAACAGTAAATAATGGCCAATATGCTGTGGAAGATGCCAGAGGAGCAGACATGACGTTATGTTCAAAGCGATATTTACAGCACTGTCCCGCTCCAACTCCCCACTTCCCGGGACCGTGGACCCAATCCCTCGTTGCTCTCTCTCCGCTCTACGGCGGGGTCAGGGCCCCCTCACCCCCGGTGTGACTGTTGACCGGAGCAATCGATAGGCTGCTCGATACACTTTCATACTTGTTTACGAGTTGCCTATGTTTATATTGAATAATAAAGTGCAGGTTTTGAAACCATTGTTTTCATGTTTGTGTCCAACAAAACACACATGGTTTGGTACAGTTGGTAAGTAATAATCCAGAAAAAATTCCATTTTAAGATGCTTAAAAAACATAAAACATTTTTCTGTGACCGGAAGATAAACAAGGGCTTTTTGATGCTTATTTGTAACAACAACAACACAGTCACAACTCCCTAGCGGCTGGGCGGCCAATCACATAGCGAGGTGTTCCCTCCACGCAGAAGTAAAAGGACCAACCTCCGCGTCACGTTGATGGCATGCCCCCGGCGTAGGTCTTGACGCTGAACCTTACACCAGGCTTAACAGAATGAGCAAGAAAAAATATATACCCTTTGTCTTGTGGAGCATTTTCATGCATTTAGGACCAACTGTTTGGTGGTCACATGACCTGACGTATGTCCCATAAAAAACAATAAGCAAATGACACAGAGTTTATACACCCTAAGAGGCGTATGCGTAGGAAGTCTACGCATTGCACAGTGGACAAGCATAGTCATTCCACGCTTTGGAGTGAGACTGGGTTGTGGTACCATGATCAGGATCACTGATCCACACAACTGCCAATACCTGGCAAAAGGGTATTGGTGCTTGTTGGATGTTTGCCCTCTCTGAGTGCTCCTATTCATTTCCCTTCTTCCTATTTATGCCTTTTGTTAGTACGAGTTTATCTTTTTCAATCTTGCCCTTTTCTTTTTCTTTACCCTTTTCTTTTTTTTTCATTAGCTTTGTCTTCACTGAAGTCCCACATTTTTAACATAGGAAACCATGAAGCTGATTGGAGCAGACAGCCTTTAGTAAACAGATTAGCAATCATATTTTCAATAACTTATATTTGTTTAGTCAAAGCAACTTGCATTTGAAATAATTCAAATCCATCAGATTAAACTAAGACTCAAAACACTGCAGTGCATGAGTTAGTGAACCTTCAGAATAATTGTTTGTTGAGCTGGATAATACACAACACGCATTCCCTGATAGTAACTGCTTGCCGAGTTTACAACTTGAGAGGAATCTTAATTAACTGATTGCTCATCACTTTTACTGACTGCTTCCTTCCACATGAGAAATGCTTACTTAGTTTCCATCATAAAGTATTTACAGCCCCACCTTTCTTCAAGTCTTTACATATTTATAGTCTTCCAATCCTCTGTATGTAAATCTTTAGGCGTTTCGTCTCTTTTACATTCTTCTGTTACGCACTAAGTCGGATTTCAACATCCATCCGCTGTAGCTAGGCTCTGCAGGTACCCTATTTAACTCTATTGTTACAAAATGGTAATTGAATGGGTGGTTCTCAGAAATCATGTTGAAAATCATCATGTGTTGCTTTGTTGCGAGTGTCACTGCATTCATTGTAGATGAAAGAGGTTTTATCATCCTATTATAGAGTCTATGTCACAGCAAAACAATGCTTCCCTCTTCCTCTTAATGCAATGTTTTACTAGAGGGAGGACTCTCTAATAGGATCCCCACAATGACAATTATCTACAGGCAGTTCTCTTTCTGCTGAATGGGGTCCCATTAATTGCATTTACAGAGTCTGAATTGAAGTATGTCGAATGCTTTAACTCGACGACTCCTAAACTAATTTGCATGCTAATGATTATATTTCTCTGGGAAAGTGAAATGATCCCATATGAGCGTTTTAGAAACAGTGCTATGAGATACTTGGAAGCAAAAGTCTGGGAATAGGGAGTTAACATAAATGAGGCTCTAATCAAAACCATTGTGTGTAAATTGCTATTAGTGTAAACCCCCATGGCGTAAATGAAAGCTTGTATGAAGTCCATATAAGTATAAGTGTGCCTTGGTATGGATACCTGACCCAAAAGACTGCTTCAGCACAATAGAAATGTGTCCCAGAGAGAAGGAGAATCTTAACTTCAATAGATGATTCATTTCATCAGGGCAAGGCCAATTTATTTCTATAGCACATTTCAAACACAAGGCAACTCAATGCGCTTTACATGATCAAAAAGTGCAACAGAAAACATTCAACAGCTAAACATTAAACACATTAAATTCAGCAGAAAAAAAACATTTAAAATCAACAGTGAAAACATTTAATATCAGCAACAAACTCATTACATCAACAACAACATGACCAAAAATCACCCTCTCAATACGCAGTAGAGAAAAACAGTGCCTTTAGCTTTGATTTAAAAATGTTCACATTAGATGCTGACTTCAGCTCTGCTGGCAGTTTGTTCCACTTCTTTGCAGCACAACAAGTAAAAGCAGTGTGTCACCATGTTTACTGTGAACTCTGGGCTCCATTATCTGACCTGTATCCATAGATCTGAGAGACCTGCTGGGTTCATACCTGACTAACATCTCACTGACGTATTCTGGACCAAACCCATTCACAGATTTATACACCAGCAGCAGAACTTTAAAGTTTATTCTGAGGCTGACTGGGAGCCAGTGTAAAGACTTTAAAACTGGAGTAATGTGTTCTGACCTCTTTGTTCTGGTTAAGACCCGAGCTGCAGCGTTCTGAACCAGCTGTAGCTGTTTGATGCTCTTTAGGGGGATTCCTGTCAGAAGACCAATACAATAGTCCAGTCTGCTGGAGATAAAAGCATGGACCAGTTTCTCCTGATCTTGTTATTAAACCTTTCACTCTGGAGATGTTCTTTAGGTGGTAGAAGTTGTTTTTGTGATAGATTTGATCTGACTGCTGAATGACAGATCTGAGTCAATCAGAACACCAAGGTTTTGGAATTGGTCTTTAGCTTTTAAAGATACTTACTGACAGCAGTCATTTTTGCCTTGTTACCTACATCTTGTCATGATTTAGTTGAAGGAAGTTTTGACGTGGCTGTAAAATGATCAATCATTTGGCTTTTATTACTCAAGACAAAAACATTTGGCTCCAAAACTAAGCCCATTTATTGCAGTTTAACCATGTAGTGTTAATAAGTGCCAGTGCCAACAATTAAATAACAATACAGTTAAGTCAACTATCTATGAACAAATAATATATTATTTCTCGGGTGAGTCTATTTGCTATGGTAACCTAGAATTCTGTATGTGTATGTGTTTGACAGACACTGGAAATATGTTTTCTGAGAAAATGAATTTATCTCGGGCTTAATGAAGTATTGCTATTCTAAATCAAAATATTGTGCTGCTGACATTATTAGAATTGTCACAATAATGATCAGAGACAGTGTTTAAAATCCACAACACTTCAGAGCACAGGCACTGAGGCGTACCACAATATTTAATTCTACAATGTATCAAATTGAATGCCCTTTTTCTCAAATGTAAAGCTATTCAGGCCTTAAATTTAGCTACATCTAATTACCTTTTAATGGATTTAAAGACCGTCTACCCTGGTTTGTGTGTTCACGCATGCCGTGCGTGCTTCCGATCACACCGCTGACGTCTCCTCCGCTGGCGGACACCGCTGGTAGGAGGCTCCGCTGCTACACAGGCCGCTGGGTGTAGCCGCTGTAGCAATCTGAAGCTAGAGTTGCTACATCTACCGGACTACAACTGTTTGATTTACCTAAATCTATGATTGCCTGGCTGTACTAATTTAGAGTAATTACGCTGCAGGTTCACTGAGAAGTTATTAGAACTGACTGAGTTATCTGCTGTTTTATATTCGTTGCTAACGCTAACCTCGGCAGCCGCAGCCGACAGGAGCGCAGCCAAATACACATGCATAAGTCAATATATCAATGATGGAAAACCTCCGCATTCAATTTAATTTATCGTCTGGGTAATGTGTTTATTTATTGATTATCGGACCAGGTCTAAACTAGCGCTACATTACCGTGTTCCAGCGACGCTTGTTGAAACAGCACGTGGATGCTTTCGGTTCAGATGCTGCATCATTGAAGTCGTACTGCTGTGGTATGCAAGGTATTGTTTGCAGTAAACACATGATTGCACCTTGTTTTCTTTCTGGCGCTTACTGACGCCATGGTGCCAACTAAATGCAGAATGTTTGTCTTGCATTGATGATGCGCAAGTGGTGTGCGGTCCCTGCGCGTATAGTGCACATCATATGAATAAAACAATGCTTCGAGGCATAATTTTTAAAACAAAGAATTTTTGTAATCGAGTTAATCGAGTAACTCGATGAATCGTTTCAGCCCTAGTTTTCACTCATCCATCAGTTAACCTTTTCTAAGCAGTCACACAACATGTGTCCTAAAGGAAGCATATAAAGGCTAAACAGGAGTACAAGAACAGAGCCCTGAGGAACCTCACAGGACATTATGGGTTAACTCAGGAGTCACCAACCTTTCTGAAACTGTGAGCTAATTCAAAGGTCCTAAATAATCCGTGCTACCTATATACACTTCTGAAGTACTAAAATGTCTGTTGTTTGATGTTTGTACAACTTACTTGTGTAAGAATTTACAAAAATCCACATTCCATTATTTATTGAATATATCTTATCACAATCGAAACACCAAATCTGCAACATCTTATCAAAATTCTACCTAAACACATTTATTTGCCACTATGTTTCAGTGAAAATAAACATATAGATGGTTTATTTGATACTACAACTTGTCAACTGCAGCAGTATTTAACTCTACTGTGAGGTTAAAGCCAGGCTAAGCACTCTCTTTCGAGGCCTGAGGCTACCTCACGTTTTCAATGCGGGTTCAGTGTTGGCGACCCTTGGGTTACAAGGGTATAAACAAATACTCATGCCTTTGTGTTAAATCCTGTTTTTTGCTTTGCAATCCTTCTTTTTGTCCATATTTGGTCAGCAATGGCCACTTTGTAATGATAGGCTCAATCTCTGATAAGTAGATGTCGAATCTTGTGTTAGCTATTTCCTCCTAGCTAGTGCTTCCCAATTAAACTCTGCCCTTTTTTTCATTTGAACTGGTAAAAATAAATAGATTTTTTTTTTTATTGTGACTAGAATACCACTACACCTAAGATTTAACCCATTCAAATCTCAACCACGATAGCAACTTTTGCATCTTAGATCGTTTGACACAGAATTATGTTTCACAATTTTTTCTCAACGAAAGCCACAATAATAGAATATAAATTTTGTCGAGACAAGTCGTATCCACTGGTAAAGTGTAGGAAATTGAAGCCTTGCTCATAAATAAAGCTAGCTTGGCATTCAAATGAATCTTAAAATAGATTCTTAGCTGAGCAATGAATTGTTAACATTAATTCCTCCTTGGTTGTCAAACAAAAGTCTTGTACATGCATCCATCTTCCATACATACATCTACACATCCAGCCATTCACATGCAGTGCTCACTTATATTGATGGATAACAACTGGAAAAATTCCACTTACTAGCAGGAAAGTTATCTGGCGACTGCTCTAAGGATTGTGAGTACTCACAACTTACCTACACACATTTGAGGAAAACATTATTCTTTCACTCCACTCTTAGTGGTGGTAAGCTACTATTGTAGTCACAGCTGCCCTGGGGCAGACTGACGGAAACAAGGCTGCCATAGTGTGCCATCCGTCCCTCCGACCACCAACAACACTCACTCACACACTACATTCATACTAGGCAATGTGGGTGAAGTGTCTTGCCCAAGGGCACAATGACAGATACCACTGGAGCGACTGTCCCCCACTGTGGCACCTGGAATTTTCAGTGGTCTGACATTCAACTACTAACCAGGACCAGACCTGCTTAGCTTCCGAGACCTCACAAGATCGGTCCACAATGTTCAAAGATGTGTTTGGCATCCTTCCATTTGGCAATTTCATGTACACAACAAACATCATTCAGGTATGAGATAAGCTGACTCAATGAGGGATAGTGTAGCCAGGCCAAAAAGAGAATTTGCAAATTTCTCTCTTGACAGCAGACTTTAATTGATTATGAGCTGTGATTGAATTAATAAAATCGTCACAGGCTGCACTGGATGCATCAAACTTGGTATGACAATGTTAGTTAAAACTCCTAGTTTTCTCCTCTAGCTTTCAGCCTCAGCAAGAGTTTTATTTGCATATTGGAGATTATTGCCGTGTCATTCCTTTGCCTCCTCTTGACACGACATTTTTAACCCTCTCCTTCTGCCAACTCTTACACCAAACATTACCTTCAACCCATTTCACTTTGTGATTCCTTGCAGCTCCCTTCAGCATTTTAATATCCTCACTTCCCTCTTTGCTCTAAGGCTTAGGCTGCTCCACTATGCATTCTGTCATACAGGTTTTCTTTCCCCATTACCCTCCCGATCTTTTTAGCCAGACACCATTCTGGTGTCTTATCAAACAAGTAGCCCTCTTAAGTTCACAAAACCAGTTCTGTCTACATTTTGTCTCTATCTTTTTCCCTCTCTATCACTGACACCAAGGAATAGAGGAGAAACCATGAAGGACAGGAATCAGTATTCTCAGAGAAAAAAAAAAAAAAAAAAAAACTAAAACACAAATTGACAGGCCTGAATCCTCGGGGCAGCTTTGTGGATTCTTGGCACCGCGCTGAGCAAAACGCTCATGCAGCCATGCGAGACCAGCCACTAGAAGGCGAAATATAAAATAACCCTGAAAGAGATCCAGGGATATGGGATATGTGTCTGTGCTATCTAACAATCTCAGGCAGCTAGAATAGCGATAAACAGTAAACTCGAGGGATAAACACACACAGGAGGGATCGGAGGGGATTTCTTACCTATCAGTGTCCATGTTGCAATGATTGGAAAGCTTACATGTGGAAGTGAATCCTTGTCATTTTGTGACGGAAAGGTCACCTTGCTAAGTCAGAGCTCATACTAATTTTTATACTGTAAATGTAAACTTATGAATAAAACAACTGGAGCACAAGCTGGGAAGCTCTCTGGTGACTTATCTAAAAGGTGCAAGCAATGCTATAGACCGCGTGTGCGTGTGTGTGTGTGTGTGTGTGTGTGTGTGTGTAAAGCTCATGGGAAGCAACTGTTAACATTCACAGCAACTGTTAAACACAGGTTATAATAGACCTCAGACTCAAAGACGGGCGGTGCTAAAGCGGTGGCCTCTAGAACACGATCGACCATCTCAGGTGCCAGCACAGATGATTGACTGGTCAATACATGTGGTGCTGAAACATACAGAGATATACAAGTTAAACTGATTAACATCACTATTATACTGTATATAAAGACCCCATATAACTATGTAACTAATGCAATACCATGTTAAACAGTACATAGAATCAGATAAGTGAAAGAAAATGTCATTGCTCTCCTCTTCTAACACCTCCACAGCCTCAATGTGGTCTCTGCTCACTCGTGGCAATAATCTCTATTCAGGATCCGATGCCGCCATCATACCGCCGTTGTAGATCTCACTAGTGTCCGCTCGTAACTACAAACTGTCGCTTCTGCTGGATGTTCCTGGGTAGCAAGATTGATGGCTGCTCATGATATGCTAGATACCAATGTTCTTTGATCACTTCTGAGTACCAGCAATCGGTTGACTGTGACTGGTTTTTGTCCTGGAGGTAGTGCAATGAGGGTTGGAGGCCCACCAGACTGCGTCCTGTGTACCAACACTGTTGTAATATCACTGAGTGTAAGTGTACCACTTGTTAAGTACCTGCTGTCTTTGTCATTATGACTTTTGGTCAACAAGATGAAGAACGGTCTCTTTTAGGTCTCCACCCAAACCAAGGACACTAACTGCAGCTTCCACTGCATTTCTCACCAATGGAAATCTTGATTGTACTACCCCTGTCTTCTCTTGACTCCCCAAAGATACCCTTTACTTTACCATTGCTAAGTAAAGGGTCAGTCCAATTTTCCGGATAATCATCTTTAACATGTGGTTGTCCTCCGTAGGACTCAGATTCGACCAAATTCCCATTGTTCCATGGCTGACAACCACCATTCCATCCAGCTTTTTGTCTTTTTTTTGCCTTTCATTAAAGGGTAATCGAACCACACCACAGGGCTTCACATTAATGCTTGGTTGCTTACCACTGGTAAGTTAGAGTTATAGTGCGACAAGCTAGTATTACTAACTCTTAACTTGCTACACATGGCAAGTCAAACGAAAACCACACAGCTATCTGTTCACCAAGCTCACCAGCTGTGACAGCAGGTGTGTTGGACCAATAAATCAGTGGTGTGTGGAGCTGCTTGTTTTGTAGCTTTGGATGATAATCGAGAGTGTGTTCTGCAAACATACTTGTGGACTAAAGCAGTGATCCTCAACCTTCTGTGCCATGGACCACTTTTACATTGGTCACTTTTCCTGCACACAGATGGGAGGATTTGAGTCAAGAGTGGATCAAAGTGTGCTTCCATACACGTTCTCCATCATATTGGCTATTTCTGTGTGTAGACAGGTCGGGGGTGGGGTTACACGCCGGAGAGGGTGCGTGAGTCTCACCTCCACAATGCATCTGCTATGGATTCAAGTGCTGAAGTGAAGCCGGCTTTTATACTGGTAATTTGTTGTTTTTTGTATGGACTGAGGGTTTCAGCAAGTGCACAAACCAATACCAATCCAGGCACAGTGGTAAGAGACCAGCGAACTGAAGCATTTTATTTTGTTTGATTTTGATCAATGACTTCAGTGATAATTTGTGACTAATCAGTTGCATGAAGAGAAAAAGTTATGTTATCCACAGTTCTTTCTGAATAGATTGTAACATAAAAAAAAACATTTTCATCTATTTTAAAGGACACTTTTAGAATTGATTCGTTTCTACTTGGAAAATTGGTGGAGCATATTCTTGTCAGTTAGGTTACTCTCTCATCACCAGCAATTAATACACAATCCATCACATAGTGGCAGGGTATAAGATGCAGGCATAATGTGCCCAGTATGGACTGGAAGCTCCTAAATCCTGATAGGATAGCTCTGGAATCTACTCTGATGAAAAAGTGTAAACAGTGATGCAAACAGAGAGAGAGACCATAGATAGCTGATGTCTACTTGGGAGGTAATTAGAGGAGGATGCAATGTTGAGTGCTCTTGTTGGCATGTTTTTCTATCCAACAGAGGCCCAGTTTACTGTCAAATTACCAGCCAGCGCCATCACAACAATGCACTGGCAAAGCTGGGAGAAAGAGATGGAAGCGGCATCAGAGTGATTATTATAACCACAGTGCCAAGAGACTACAATGGAAGCCAGAAGGTCATTCAAAGTCATACGTTTGACTTTCCTACTCAAAGAAATGACAACAGTATAACTGAACAATGCTCTAATATAATCAAGAGAGGGTTTATTTCCTATCTTTTTATTTCTTTATTTTTTAAATGACACTCGTCAAAAGTTTTTATAGCATAAATTATTTTATAGCTGGAAGCTGTGAAGTTTGTTGTGGATTTTTCAGATGTTTGGATGATTGACTTTTATGCTGTGTATATTTAGCTTTTTTAATCCCCTCATAACTCTGAGTATCCTGTGAGTGATGATATGCTGTGGAAAACAACTCAACTTTTTCTTTTTTTACGTGTGAAAACTGGCTGATCTTTATGTAGCAGCTACCTGCTGTTCAACTTTGCAACATTTGTGCAGTTTTAATTTTATAGAGCTTTGCTGAAAATCATCCAAAAGGTGTATTTTGCAGTCTTTTACAAATGTACAGTATGTAGGTTTACTTGTCATAAAGGAATGCAGTGAATATATAATACTAGAAGGTTTGTTGGGTTATTTTCTTTAAAAGTTTCTTTAAGAGCAGCCAGGATCTCATTAAACATGTAATTTCCTCAGACATGCTAAGCGCATTGTTTTCACAGTCGTACAAGATGATGTGACACAATCTGTGACCTGACTAAATGGTCATTCCGGTCACTTCAATGGAGACACCATCAGCGGCTGATGGTGGCTTTCAAAAGTTGGTCGAAGTTTACAGATAAATGCAGACTTTAGCCATTGGAAAGACCAGAACCACAGTTTAGTGGTCACTGTATTTTCCAGTACCACCTCTACGAGTTGTAAAGTAGGTGAATATGTGAAAATAACCTGACAAAATCTCGAGTATTATACATGTATTTTGCAAATGAAATATGTTTAAATACTCTATGAGATTACATAACATTACCTACATCAAGAAGGCAATATTTTTACCGTTAGCAGGATTACGCCTAAAGTGCTTCATGGATTTTCTAACTTCATGTCATGAAATATACCATTCAATTTTAATGGGGATTCGCATTAATATACTGATTCTGGATTAGTTTTGAAATATTGAGAAATCTCATCATTGGCAAAATTTTAGAAATTCACATCTCGGATGACCCATCTTCATGTAATTTTAATCAGTTATGTCAAGTTGGTTGTTCAATTTACAGATCTGGATAGTGTATTTTATTACAATTTTTCAAAAAACCTACTGTATCATTATAATGGTGGTAGGAATGTTTTTTAAGCCTTTGAAGTGTGATCTTGATGGTACCATGATCAGGATGAATGATCCAGATAACCACCAATATCTGTCAAAGAGGATATTTTGTGCTTGGTGGAGGTTTGCATTCTCTTTATGAAATGGATGAAGCCTAATTTCGTCTGTTGAAAATAAACAGGAAGTAGTTTTATAAGAGCAAAAACAGACAAACAGCTAAATTACACAACTTTAGCCTAAGTAGCACTCTAGTGATGATGAGTGACAGGTGGAAATGATTAAAATATGTCTTTCAGTGCCTGAGGTAGTTTTTTTTTTTTTTATTTTGGCTACGTTTGCAAATGCATTAAAAAGGTACTGTACATAACAAAATCACCAAGGTAGCGCAAGCATAATCTTTACGCAACTGACATACAGTAAATTCAGCATGTGCAACACTCAAAAGTGGCCTACTTATTCTCTGAATAGAGGAGATGTCAGTGATGCTCAATAATACAAGCTTACAATTCACCAACATTTGTTCCTCAAGGCCTTTAGTAACCAGTAAACAAGGTTTGCACGGTTTTGTGACTGGTTGTTTTCCCAGAGCCTGTCACAGTATTCACACACATTCATTTTGAGCTTTGTGTCACTTTGCATTCAGGTATAAGATGATGTATTTCTCCTTTCCTTAAATGTGCAACTATGAGCTGTTTCGAATAACTGTAGTTCAAGAATCGTAAGATAAACAAAAGCTATAAAAACACATTAATTCAGATTTAGAAAATCATTTCAAAGCCACGCTTCAAAGTATTAAACAGGGTAAATATAAGAATCAGGCTGCTTGTTGCACAATACGCAAATGAAACTCGTCATTCATTTAATGTGGTGTTTATCATTTCAAAATGTCAAAATCCACAATGGAGCACCTAATTACACGCAGTCACAAAAACAGTTCCCCGCTTCCTGTCCATTCATTGTTTTCATGTCACTGAGATATTAGTCCCCTGAGAGGTGTCATTTCCTTTCTGACATTTGATTCAACAGTTCATTTATTCCTTCGGGGTTTGAGGTTCAGTTGGGTAAACTTTGTTTTTTAGTGTAACATGACCTCAGAAAGTTGAGTTGAAAATCATTTAAAGAATGCCTTGTTCATTCAGATGGATGGTAATGTAGGTAATGAGCTGCCCGGAGCAACACATCATTTAAACAATCACACTTTAAAGGTGGAAAGCAAAAATGATTCCCTGTAGCCATGAAAGATCGAGTATGTTCTGAAATCTCTATATATATATACACACATATATACTGTATATATATATATATACATATTTCTATACATATACATATATACATATATATATATATACATATATACATATATACATATATGTATATACATATATACATATATACATATACATATATATATATATATATATATACATATATACATATACATATATATATACATATATATATATACATATATATATACATATATATATACACACACATATATATACACACACACATATATATATATATATATATTTTTTTACTATAAAAGCACTAAAAACTGTGGCAAGATATAAAATAAAGTAAAAAGATTTATCACAATATTCACAATGATATAAATAATGACTGCATATACACGTGCAAATAAAAACTTTATGTGCCACATTAAGATGTTAATGTCATCACAAATTTGGAACTTAAAAGCTTACATTGATAAAGTGGCGGTTAATAAAAATAAATCAAAATTGGACAGCCACATTTTCTGCTGCAGTGCTGGTCTGAGTGGCAGCACTCAGCTGGCACTCAGTTTCTTAGATTTGTAAAAATCTATCATGAGGGCACATACAGTAACATGGTACAGATCTGGTTTTCAGCCAACATACGTGTCCACAGCCTCACTACAGCTGGGATTTATGTTTTCTCACTCTTTGCAATGTACAACCCATATGGAATTTAAAAAAAACCTCTAACAAGTCTGGACCGACCAACACAATATGGACGTGATCTGGAGGTCCAGTGGACATTGGATGTTTAGTGGGTTACTCTTTGTTGTCTAAATAGAGTTCACAATATGTGAATGAACAAGTGACGTGCAGTCAGGGTAGGCAAGGTCGGAAGTGCCTACCCAAGGGTGAATTGATATTTTGATTATTTGTTTTAATTATAATATAATTATACATTATTTATTTTTCCATTTCCGATAGCCTACAGTACCTATAAGTTTGAAAGTGTCAGCATTTTGTGCTTTTCATAGCCTAAATGACTAAACATAACTATTTCCTGGTACGGCAGAGGGTTAGGGTTAGGGTTAGGGTTACAGTCTCACTCTGCTGTAAGGCAGGAGGTGGCCACACCCCCTCTCAAAAGCACATTGCTGCTCTGTCTCTGTTTCCATAGCGTGTTTTTGTGTTTATGCATGCGCAGTCAGTTCCCCAAGATGACGTAAAAAGGCAGCTCTCCACGCTGCCTTTGGACATAATCCGTCTATGCTAAATGCTATACATACGTTCAAAGTGCATTAGTGAAATGATAAAGCATGGCTGCTGCTGCTCTCTAACTAGTGGGCGGGATAACACTACAGGCAGGAAAAGGAAACTTTCTTTTACCAGACCTTCAGCAAAGGTAAGGTCAGAAAATTGTTCGCACTTTTCACAGTAAATGGTACAAAAGGAATGATTGGCTTTGTGGATGCGCCTCACTGAGGCTGTTCCGAGTTGTTGTCATTTTCTCCATGTTTCTGTGTTTCCAACATAAACAACGGATGTGCTGCGGTGTCATGAGATATATCTTGTTGGGAGAGTATGGAGGCTATATTAAATAATTGTTTATGTTTCTTTAAGGGTGTTTTACTATGTTGATTTTGTTAGATTAACACTTGCCAGCAGAAACACATGGAATTATCATTGTTGTTGACATTGGTGGTCTCGATTTGCAACGTCCTGCCTACCCAAGCCTAGTGCTCACGGCACGTCACTGGAATGAACATATTAGTGCAAAAAATAATTCAAATGTTTATTGTCTTATTTTTGACAGTTGTTGATGCAACAAGAAACTAATTAACATTCACACTTTGTCAAACTTTGTGTATTGCCATCGTAAAATGTTCCTTAGATTACAAACTATAAAACACTAGCCCAGGTAGTGACTTGTGTGAATGTGTTTTTCCTCCCTCTGTAGGTGGACAATTGAATAGATTCCTCTTCCACCTGTCGTGGCCCCTTGTGTGCGTGGGTTCTTTTATGTGTGCATCCATCAGCATGCCTGTGCTGATGAGCTCACATTGTGCATACCCAACATCATGCTTCTATACACCTTTTGCTAGGATGTGTCGTCGTCGTCTCCCCCACCCCTCCCCCGAGTGTGTTAGTTTCGACTTTGTGCATGGCTGTCAGACCGTGGATAGCTGGCGGGACAGTCTCCAGGCTGACAGCCCACAGTGGGAGCTGTTTGGGGGCAAATGCTGCAGAGGTGTAAAGCTTCAAGCAGAAGATGTAAAGTGAAGAGCTGAAGCTGTCAAATCTGTGGTTTTTTTTTTTTAATGCTACCACTCTAAATTTGTCTCCACACCTCGTCTTTGGCATGGCGCCTAGCTGAATCTGCAATAGGAGCTGCCTCCCCAGATTTGTCTCCTCTCTAAATGTGATTGAATGTATTGTATAGATTTCGTGACGAGTGTAAACGTGACAATTCCCTTCCCAGCTAACAAGCACAGTGCGATCACAAAGGTCTTCAAAACAGGGCTCCATGCCTTCAAATCAATAGGTTTGAAAAAAAAAAAATCCTCAAATTAAAGATGGCAGTCCCCAGCAATTTCTGTCATTTCACATCCAAAATAATAAGAACAAGTCTCAGTACTTGAAAAGCCAAAGCATTTGAATTCCACCTGGATCCCATGGAATATTTCTCTCTATATTTTTTCCACTGTATTTTCTTCACTCACATATAATAGGCTCAACCTATCTTTTAGTCAGCTGCTGTTCCATCCTTACCTCCCATCGCCGTATCTGATAAACCCCAGCAGATGATTGTTACCTCAGAAAAAATGGTCTCCATGAAAGAAAACACCATCTTTTCCAATTTTCTCACAAGGTCCATGAATGCACTGAAAACTTAATTCTGCTCAGCCTAATGAAAAATAATGACCAAACTGTGTTTGTGTTAGAAATGATCTCATAAGGATCCAAATGTCACCTGCATTTCGCCGTCTGTCTGTTAATTAGTTCTGAACGGACTTAAAAGAAATTTGGTGAGCTGAAATATATTGGCACAAATATATATATATACATGCATACATACAATATACGTCACATTTACTCCGTTACATGTACTTGAGTATTTTTTTTTGATAAATTGTACTTTCAGGAGTAGTTATTTTGCAGAATACTTTTACTCTGAAGTAAATTTGTGAGAAAATATATGTACTTTTATTCCGTTACTTTGGGCTACATGCATGCGTTACATCAATTTGTCTATAAATAAGTTCAGACGAGCTCAGACGCAGCTCTGCCGCTCTCTGTCAGAGACATTATTAACCAATCACAGCAGCAAGAGGGAGCTGTAGCCCCGCCCCTTACACACCCTCCCGTCACCTCACTGTAGTTCAAGAAATACTGGCATCTCCTCCAGAAAATGTGCAGTTACACCCTGTTTGCCTTTCAAATATAATGCACTTCCTACTTTGTCAACCCAAAACAGTGGAAATCTTGACTTTTAAGAATTCCACTTAAAAACTGAGAAAACCTGATGGTAAGTAGGCTGAAATGTTACTCATGACAGCAAAAGCTAACTATCTGATATGGAGTGAGGTAAAACATATATACAAAATATTAACTCTACGAGTACTGCTGCACAACCCACCTCCCCTTTTATTGCTTCAGAGACTGGAAAATATTTTTGAGATTAAAGAAATGGCACTAGGTTGGTTTAAATTCTACTTATCAGACAGAACCCACTTTGTTCATGTTAATAATCTCTCCTCGGCACACACCAGAGTTAATCATGGAGTTCCATAACTCCAGAGAGAAAATAATATAAATTTCCTTTCCTATGCCGATGATACACACCTCTATTTGTCAATGAAATCAGATGAAACTCACCTGTTATTAAAACTCCAGGCTTGTATTAAAGACATCACATCCTGAATGAGCTGTAGCTTTCTCCTTCTTAACCAAGATAAAACTGAAGTGATTTTGTTTGGTCTAAAACACCTCAGAGAAAAATTATCAGAGCAAATAATGTATCTGGATGGCCTTACTCTGTCACCCAGCACTACAGTAAAAAACTTGGGCTTTATCTTTGATACTGACTTATCCTTTAACTCTCATATTAAACAAATCTCAAGGATAGCCTTCTTCCACCTCCATAATATCTCTAAAATCAGGATTATTTTAGCCCAGAGTGATGCTGAAAAACAAATCCATGCATTTGTTACATCTAGATTAGATTATTGTAACTCTCTACTCTCAGGATGTCTCAATAACTCATTGAAAAGTCTCCACTTAATTCAGAATGCTGCAGCCCGATTGTTAACAGGTACAAACAGGAGAGAGCATATTTCTCCAGTATTGGCTTCCTGTAAAATTTAAAATAATCCTGTTAGCATACAAATCTCTACATGATCAAGCTCCTGCATATCTTAACTCATTGGCTGCCAGCCATTTTCAGAGCAGCCAACCCCATATTGCCAGGCGTTTTAGATGAGTTACGCTGATCTTTCAAGAACCGCAGAATATTGTGTGCTATTGTAACTATATTGTAAACACAGAAATCACCAAAAGAAAGATTAGACTCTCTTCTATCATAAGGATTCTTTTTTATTTCCACCTTTTTACATTCTTTAGTTATTAACAGTATAACAAAGACTGGTTTCACCAAAAACAGCTGTTTCTGACCAAAAAACAGAGAAAACAAGCTTTTTGTAAAAAAAAAACATATCAAGCAGATGACACTAATATTTTTTGCTTCAGTGACACCTCAAACATCTGAGCAGTGGTTCCCTTCTATAAAATAGCAAAAACAACACTGAGAAAGGGCATTTGAAAGAAAAATAATATTTTTTTCCTGCAACAAGCAGCTCTGTCGGGGGGTTAGCATCCTTAGCATGCTTGTCTGTGTCTTTTTTAGGTGGAACACCTGTCTGCTTCCTTGATACTCCTACTCCACCACGATCACTATCTTTTCCTCCAACAGTCTTACTACAAGAACCACCGCTAACCAAAACCTGTTCAGGTGTAAGTTGCCTGTATTTTTCCTTATCTGATTTTCCATGTTTTGCCATTCTCTCTTGATCTTCTCCTGCTCTCGTCGCCATCGTCTTACCCTCGTCTGAGTTAAAGACTTTTTTGTGCTCTATTGTCTGAGCAGAACACTCCTTTCTCAGTTTGCTGGTCTTCTGGAAGGTACTAAAGTGTCTAGAAGTAGAACCAGGCTCCTCGCCTTTGGAGCCAGCTCCCAGTCTTAGTACGGGAGGCTGCTACTCTCTCCACCATTAAAAATAAATTCAAAAACTACTTATTTGCTAAAGCTTATATTGTATAATAGCAATAATCTAAAACTCAGCTGTAATGGTCACAATCACAGACAATTACACGTAATGGTCAATACCTCGGACCATTACGTACAACCATTGAACTCAAAACCTACTTATTTGCTGAAGCGTATACCGTATAATAGCGTTAACTTAAAGCGGACAGGGTCAGTAATGGTCACAATCACAGGCCATTATGTGCGCCCAGTACAAGACGAAGTCTCGTCTGTACTCGTAGCATTCCAGACTATGGCAGACGCCGCAAGATGGTGGACGGTAACCTAACCACTAAGAACGAAGCCCAAAACCATTCAGGCGGACCTGCTACTAGTGTATCATGTTTTTCTGCAGTCTGTGCCTTTTCCTCGCCCTTTTCTTTTTTTTCTGATTCAGGTTTCTTGATGTCGAAGCTTGTAGTTCCTGATCAATTGTTCACGACTCAACTAGTCTGGGACACTCTGATGGTCTATCTCCCTGGCCTATCCTGTTCTGTTCGTCCTTCTGTCCACTAACCTTAATCCTCTGAACCTGGTTCTGCTGGAGATTTCTTTCCACTGTCACTAAATGCTTGTTCATGTGCATCTTGTTAGGTTCTTTCTTTCTTACTATGAACTTCAATATTTTGTTAAGCGCCTTGAGATGACTTTGTTGTAATTTGCACTATATAAATAAAGTTTAGTTGAAAATGAATTGAATGAAACTTACCAGTCTTCTTGTGAATGATTGCGTGAACGTGCACACTGTGGAATTTTTTGTGTTTTTTTCGTAGAGACTAGTGACAAATGTAGGGACTTTATCTTGTGTTATTGGAAAGTTTTCTGATGTTTTAGAGACATGAAAGCACATATCACTCGCTGCTGTGAGGATAGTAAGAGGCTCACAGTCAGATCCTCACACAAGCAGCTGCAGCCAGAAGCGGATCGCGAGCAGTCCGCAGCACATACCGAGTCAGAGGGACCTCTGACTGTTCCTCTCGAGCACGTTAATGCCTTTAGCCTGTTGCTTCTCCACCTCGGTCTTACTTTTTCCTCTTGCTTTACCGTGTAACTGCTGTGCCAAAAGCCGCAATGGAGACTTCTGCTGGCATATCCGCCATTACTTTCAATAGTAACGCCCAAAACAGCTCATGGATCTCTCTTTTGGTAGAAATATCTCTGATTGGCTGAAGTCCAGCGTCACGGTCCTGTATTTCAAAAGCTCATTTACAGAGCCAGTAGAAGGAAAATATTTACTGTCCACTCAGAACACTTGGGATTACAATATGCTCAGAGATGATTATGGATTTTTTGACAAAATTATGCCAAAAAAAAAATAAAAAACTTACACACTGCAGCTTTAAAGAAATGTATTTGAATGGGTGAATAGAGTTAAAATAGGCTGAAATGCAATCGATTAATCGATTAAATGTGGCGTATGCGGTCTGTGGAATGACCTTGTTCCTGTAGTTGTGTTTTTGTAAATGACTGAAAAACTATTATTGCACTTTTGTTTTTCGTTAACTTTTGAATTCTAGTCACAGTTCAAGTTTCATTGCTCCTCTCACCATAAAGTTGCTGTCCATTTAATATTTAAAATTTAAACTGTAACTGAAACGAAGATATACTCACAAATGATCATTTGGGGCTTCACAACAGAAGCTTAATGACAGCCTATGCTGGCTTTCCACTTCTTCACCAGACTGCATATTAGGATCATTATTGTTGCAAAGTCGTCCCTTCCAGCCAACGGTAGCAGCAGCACGATAACAGTGTAGTGATCAAAATGATTAATTTTTTGTTGACAATAGAACAAACACAGCTTTACTCAAGTCATGGCAGTGTTCCTTCTGATTTTCAGGCTGGCTTCTCTCAAAGTGAGAACCAATCTGTGAACACTCAACAGCTGTGAAAAGGTGCCTGGAGCAGGTGAGAGAGAAAAAAACCCCAAAAAACACAGTCGTCGGAAAGCTAACACAGGTGCATGACTGTATTAGCATTGGGGAGCTGGAGGCGGCTCTACAGGTAAGGCTAATTGCATGGATAAAGAGTGATTAGTACTCTGGTACTATAGAGGTTAGTGAGAAGAGTAGTAGCTCTAGGCTAGCTTGATTAGATAAAATGAATGAGGAAGGTTTTTCCACACAGACTCAAGCTAATTGGCTATTGAATGGAAAACAGCCACAAGGCTAATAGGTGAAACAACAGGAAGGGGTTATTAATCAGGATTGTTTGGTGTTATCATAGATGATCACACTGAAAGCTTAGAATTTATAAAGTGTGGGATGTATCAATAATGTGACACAAAATGTCATGAGAAATCCATATCACGCATTGGCTAGTTTTCATCATGTCTATCATATAGCAGTACACAGTGTGTTAGCCTATGATAAATTCACATTTGAGTCATTTACCCTTAAATGCAGGTTATAAACCCTACAAATGTTCAGAGATGCTGAGAACTTTGCAAATCACCACATAACCTACAATATTTTGCCTTATTTGTATTCGTGCATTTTGGAGTTATGGACACATGAGAGTAGTTTTGTGTGGCCCAAAAAAAAAAAAAAAACTAATGAGAAAAATGCACATAAGAAGTACAAAAACACAAAATGATTGCAAAACAACACAAACTTTTGCAAAATGACTAAAGAAAATAAAATTACAACAGAAAAATGACTTCTGAACAGAAAATAAATAAAAAATAGCCCACAATCACATTTGTGACCCCGCTGTTACACAATGTACACTTCATATTAGCTTTGTGAAGTTTTTGTGAAATTGATTACGTTTGACATAAAAGTTGGATTATTTCAGGTTCTTATGATGGAAATAATTTATTGACAAATTAATACATACTAACATTGCTCTAATACATTTTTACATGATAACAATGATAATACTTGGCCAATAAATTCTACATAAATATTTTTACTTCATCTTCACAAAACCATTCACTCAAACTCTAGTCACAGTAAGTTGCAAAGATCAGGATTGCAAATGCTTTTCTTTATTCCCCAAGACAATATCAGACAACAACCAGAGTAAACCAGTAAATCATAACTTCAGTGCATTCTCTGTGTCCTATCCTACATTATGTTGCAGCTTTTCCTACACCTGGTATTCTGAAACAGCAGATCTGAGCATTTCACCCTGGTGATAACAGCAACAAAAAGTGTCTGCATTCACATTTAGACACAAACCCTCCTTTAACAAACTGGGGTTTATCAGAGGCAAACTGCAGGGACGTTGCAGGGTAATGGAACAATCTATCTCCAGTTACTGCACGCTGCTGTGTGGTCTTAGTCAAAGATACCCACCCATTGAGACATAAAAAGTAGTAATGTGGAGTTTGTGATTGAGAGACATGGGGTGATAACTGTTAAGTGTGATGGCATAAATCCTTACCAAAATCCCATTGCTGGGTTAAACTGCTGTGTGTAAGCATGAGTATGTTTTACAGCCTTTAAAATAAATGTTATTGTCCCAGTTTTAAAAGAATCACATCATGCCTATAATCACTTTTCTTAATTTAGTTATTTTCAAACTTTAGAAACTTTATCATCATTTTGGTCTTACATGCTGAGTCAGCAACTAACTATTGTTAGGGCTGTTTGAGTTGGAGCTTGTTTGAAGCACAGAAAATAGTTATTTATAAAATTATATAAAATAAAAAAATCAAGGAATAGGAAGCGGGATTGTAATCGGAGGGTCACCGGTTCAAATCTCACCCGGGTCATCACTGTGGGATGTTGAGCATTCCCTTAACCCCCAACTGCAACCTGGGCAGCCACACCAGTGGCTACCAAATTCACACTGAATGGAGGAGGATAATTCTAAAGACAAATGGTTGATTACCTACCAATTGTATCAATAACTACCAAGTTTCTATCTATCAAGTTGATTCCTTCATTAAAGCTTCTGAGAAACGTCTCAATGTCCCATCCTAACTAAACAAGCTCACTTCCTCCCACTGCCTCTCCCAATCTACCAGAAGCCACGCCTCTCCTTTTCTGCATGCGTATCACGGAACATAACAAGGTTGCATCAGGTCACATTGATATATGTCTATGGGTAATGTAAGAGCCAAAATCATATTTACCTGTTTGCTGTTGTGATGCACGGCCTTGTTTCCGTGCACAGCACCACATTCACTTTGTTTGACAAGCCAATATACAGAACTTGACAGTATCAGTGCTCCGAGCGGGGCTTCCCTCTTGAAGTAAGTTTGGAGAGACGGACCGTCTTTCACCAGGTCATGTGACCTGGAGAACGTATCACTTTACAGCAGTCACGTGACCACAGGCTCGGATATACTCATTGGGCTAAGGCTTTTGCTTGTATTTTTCCGCCTGTTCGACTCCTGGCCGTGGCAAAGGCAAGCAAAAATTTCAAAAGTGTTTCTGAGGAGGCTAAAAAGACACCTCCTCCGAGACCTGGCCCCATCCTCCGTCTGCCCCGGCCGCCGCGCTGACCCTCGGCAAAGGGGGCCGGTAACAGCAGCGAGGCCAGGGAGCTGCAGCGCGAGCCCAGCCCCGCTTCGCACCCCAGTCCAACCGACCCAGCCCTTAGAGCCAATCCTTATCCCAAAGTTACAGGTCAACTACTGTCTGCATAAAAGACAAGGGAGGCTGACCCAACTGACTCACTGTTGATTTTTGTGACAGTTCTGCGGCACTTGGGGTGCTTGACGTGAAAGTTACAGGTCTAGCGCCCCTAGTGGTCAAAAGTTACACAGTGTGCCTTTAAGTTAGAGATTTACTATTTATTTTTATTACATATTTTCTTTTAATTTATCATGCTCACTAATGTAGTTCTCTGGTATTCACTAATGACTTATACACATTTGTTGCAGAATTTACATTTTTTAACACTTTTTTGGAAGGAGTGTATATTTGTTGCGCTTGTGCTTGGCTGATTTTTCATGCTGACTTACGTCGTTCCTTCCCTCGTGGGAGACAGAATGTGTAACTATGACACATCCAGCTCCTCTTTAAGGAAGGCAAACTCTCTGTCCCATTTTCCAAGGTATTTACATGAGTTCTTTGTATTTTTCTTACATCCATCCATCTCTCTTCTTAGTTGTTTCCCCCTGTCAACACTAATCTAATCTAATCTCGCGAGAACTGCCACCCAGGCCACATCAAGTGGCAGTTCTCGCGAGGCTAGTGACAGCGTTTAGTTTAGAGAGGCAGAGGAATGTTTTTATTTATTTATCTTTTAATTATTATTACATTATAAAAGAGGATATTTAAGGGATTATATTAATACAGGAGGATGGTGGGAAAAAGCAGTGAAATATGGGAGTTTGACGGATATGTATCAGTTCAATAAACATTTTAATTTTATCTTTAATAATATTCAAAACATTCATTTGAATTGAATGGGAGTCAAAATAGGAGTGAATTAATAAAGAAACTATAGGAACATTTAAATGTGATAGTAGCAATAGCTTTATTTTGGTAACTGGCGATAAAAGTTAATTTAAAAGTAATATGAACAATAGTTACACTACAGTACTAAAACATATTTGGAAACAGATTTATAAAGACTATCATCTTGGAAGAAACAAATCAGAGCTAAAAGCATAAATATTGAATAATGAGCTTAGGGCTTCAGGAAGCCACGTGAGAGGAAAAAACCTGGTTGACATTTCATAAGACCGATATTTCATGCTTTTCCAATGTTAAAATTAGTCTCCTTTTAAATCATCATTAATCAGAAAGCTCAAAAGTAGTAGATTTGGTTGTAGTGATTGTAAGGTTATCTTCCAAAGTGCACGTGCTCCTGGGCAACTGAAGGTAAGTCTGATCTACTGATGGCTCGATCCAATTCAATCAAGACCTATTGAAGCCTATGTGCTGGAGACATGTGGCCAAATTACCAGAGAAAATTTAATTAGACTGGATTTAATGGAACTCCATAAGGCAATGAAGAGACCCATCATGAAAACAGCCCTCTTTCCATTGTTTGACTGGAGACAGGTGATCAACAGAGACATGACCCCTACACACAATGAATAAGAATCAGTTGAGATTCAAAGAAATTGTGGGCACAAAGGAGCTCATTTCATTTTCAAGACAAATAAGGAAATATTGAAATCAATGTAGTGCATGCACATCAGACCGGACAAACAAGCACAGCGTAAAGGTCATACATGCTCTCACTGTGCTGTCACAGTGTATGCATATACTGGAAGACACTGTAAAAAGAACAAAGTGCAGATACACACACACACACACACATACACACACGCGCACACACACACACACACACAAAAGCAGCTCCCACACACTGATCTCACCCTCTTTACGCATTCATGCCACGAATGGCAAGATCGATTCCTAACCCAGGGATTCAATAGTAACCACATTAATCCACCACTGGGCACAGTCGGCATGTCTACCAGACAGTCGCTCAGTCAGCCACGGTGCTGCCTGGGATCACTATTGGCTTTCTGAGGGGCTCTGAGGAAGAGCCAGGGAGAAATGAGGATGAATGAAGGACTGCGAGGCTCTTAAAATGTCACTATGTCCACATTGGCTGCCCTTTGCAGAAATGGCCAAGTCAAACTACTGCATGAGGCAAAGTTCATGGTGTTAGAACAATGTGTATGCATAGTGTATTTGTCTTGAAAAACATCCACATAAAATCAACCAGAAGCATCTCCTGTTTGATGAGTCACCCTCCACATACACACACACCCTCTAATAAGAGGTAAGCCTTTATTTTGCCAGTCACTCTGAAAATGCAGGCGGTTCATGTCAATGATGGCAAATTTTCGCAGAATGAAAGATACATCTTTTATTTTAATTTTATTTTATTTATTCAGTTCATTTCCGACATGGTTGCATTCACAGAAATTCATTTGACATTCAGAGCAAAATCACATCATTGTTTTTTTTTGTCCTTTTTTAGTCCTTTTTCATGCCGGAAAGGGCGACGGAAAAAAGCATTATGCTTATCCAGATCCGTCCCCTAATTTGAACACAGATAATTTTACATCCAACCTCGTTTCTTCCCTTTTTTTTTTTTTTTTTTTGTGATGTGTTCTCGTCTGCAGTCATTGTTCCTGTTGTTACTCCTCTTCACTGTCCTTTTCCTCCGTATTTCTCTGGAAACTAATGTCATTTAAAAATAACAAATTTAAAGCAGGCCGCACACAGGGAAAATCCAGAACAGATTTTTTACCCTGCCCAGAAAAAAATTAGAATTTGGTCTTACCAAAATTTTTTGATATTTCAGGACTGTTCCTGGATGGTTTGCTGTAGTGTGGGACCGCTCCGGACCGATTCATGTTGTATTTTGAAATGTATTTCTGGAAAGCCCCTTGAGATGCCACATCTTGTTTTCGAGAGGTAACATTTCACATACAGCAAATTACAAAACACAAAACTACCAATACTGACAAAAAGACAATTTTGCTCACAATCCACAATCTCCCGCCACCCCACATCTCAGGGTAAATATATACATATTAGGGGTGTAAAAAAAATCACGGTTCGATACGTACCTCGGTTTTGAGGTCACGGTTTGGTTCATCTTTGGTAGAGTATGGAACAAAATTCAAAACATAAATTGGCTTGTTGTTTATTCAAAACATTAGTAAACCTACAATGTATTCATCATTATACAGAATATGAAAATAAAGTAAAAAAAAAAAAAAAAAAATAGAATACTTGTAAAGTGCTGCCTGGTAATAATATTCTCAAACAAAAAATACATAAAATATTATTAAAAAAAAAAAAAAAGGCAGTTATAGCTTTGGCCAGTCAGCTGCGTTTGCACTAAGGACGTTTTCTTTCTTGTCGCAGTGATATTCGCACTCGGGTGGTGCCGTTTCAAGTGAGTTAGCATGTTCGTCGTGGTCCTGGAAACATACCCGATCTCAGCTGAACAATGTTGGCACACTGCCCTCGTTTTATCCACTGTTTTTTCCCCGTTATAGTATTTCCCTCGGAAGCCGAAGTGTTCCCAAGCAGGAGACTTTAGCGACAGGGGAGGGTCCTCCAGCTCTGGTTTCTCACTAGCGTTAGATGAGATGTACACAGGCTGCACATCATACCTGTCAAGTATCCCGTTTTGGCCCGGAAACTCCCGTATTTTACCCCTCTTTCCTGCCATCTTCCCGTATTATTATTTTCCCGTAAATATCCCGTATTTTAATGTAATAATAATTCAAAGATACCTTACTGAACTGAATGGCGTCACTAGCCTCACCAGATCTTCCACCTGAAATGGCCTGGCTTGGTGGCAGCTCTCGCGTGATTAGTGCCGACAGCGGCACCAAACCCGCAAACAACTCAGAAGAGAAATGATGAATGAAGACGTTCCAGGGAAAAAACAAAGAACTGGTGTAAATACATTGTAAAATGAGACACAGAGTTTATCTTCCTAAAGAGCAGCAGGATGGGACACAGTTACACGTTCTGTAAAATTAGTAACTGAGATTTTAGCGTTTCGCACGGGGAAGGAACCACGTAAGTCACCATGAAAAATCAGCCAATCACAAGCGCCACAAATATACACTGCTTTTCTAAAAACAAATTTTTACAGCGTATGAACGCGAATTGTATTCTGCGTCCTGATTGGCTAAGGGAGAACCCGCACATTGTGTTACACACCCTGATTGGCTGCTGTGTTTACACCGGATGCATCACGAAATGTCCATACATCCAGATTACAAACAAAGTCAATGGATAGACGCAGCCCAGATGCGAAATCTTTCCTGTGCGGTGGTGCGGTCCGATCCGCGCGTCATTTGTTGACAATGACGTCAGGCCGTCAACACGGACAACGGTCTGTTCACTCATTCAACCATGGAGTAGAAGCTGTGTGTGAACACCTGGAGCTGTATGACACGGCCTTTATAACCAGGATTGGACTAGGAGAATCAGCGTGCAGAAGAATCAGTGAGGAGGTGGTAGTAGCAGGTAAAAGTTCTCTCTGTAGCACTGAGCTAGGATAGCATTAGCCGCTAACCACACCAGCTTTTTTCACCAGAAAAATATTGTTTATGAGGGGACAAAAAGGAGCACAGCTCCTCGCTTCAGCAGGCAATGAAACGCACCAAGTTGGACGTGTCATATGAAGCGAATGGGGACATTCTTTGATCCTGCCCACTCTGAAGTGCTGTATGTTTGCAAGTTTTCTCCCCGACAAAACCCACAATGTTGACGTCTGTCTGAGAAAAGTGTATAAAGTGTGTGGGGAGGCGTTTTTACAGCCATAAAACATGTATAATACTTGTAAAAAATAAAGCCGACTACTTTGCAGATTTTGGCTTTTGCTGGTTATTTTTAGAACGTAACCTCCGCGATAAACGAGGGACTACTGTAAACAGGATTGTGTTTCCTGTCAGGACTCATTCTTACGAGCAAGTTATCAAAAATAAGCCTACATTTTCCCATGTGTTGTTCATTAACTGTATGCTTTGTATTACTAGCAACTTTAGGGGAAAAGCAACCTCTACTACCTTACTTTTATTTAACTTTGAAGCCATATTTGGCAATAGGTGGGTTTGTTTGGCTTCATATTTCGATGAAGCTGTTTGTGCCACCTGGCCTGCCGCTGCCGACGTACCAAGTGTGCTCGCTCACTCTTCCCGATGAAAAGAAACTCCAATGGAATTCAATATAAAAAGGGCAATGTGAACAGCCAGCCTGCTGGCAAACTTCTTATTGGAGCTATTACAGCCAAAACTCATTTCCCTGACTGAATTCAAAGAAAGCTCACTTTCCTGGAGAGCTTAGTCCTCCACCTCTCTCTGCACTCATTTAGATCAAGTTTGTTTTCACGGAGAAGGTCCAATGGTTCAGTGAAAAAAAAGGAAGGTGTGAAGCTGGTGGCCTTATATAACCTGGAAAACACCCACTGGCTTAAGTCGAAGCTGTTGTTCATACATCAACTGCTTTCAAAAAGCGTTAGCCTTCAAACTAAATGGGGAGGAAAAAACAGTTGTTATCATCTTAGCATTAAAAGGATTGAGTGCTGTGGAGTAGCTAGTGTTACAGCTCTATTTTTGTACATTGAGGGTTACTCTATTGTCACAATATTGGAAAATGAAACATGTTGCACCATAGCAATGGTTTTCTTAAACATCAATTTTGTAGTTGAGAGAATGATATATCATTTCCTTTTATCTGACACCCATTGACCGTCTACTTGATTAATGTGCCAGGGCTGGAATCTATGAATTAATTAGCATGTTTTTCTTGTTTTTAAGAGTTAATGTCAGCATTTATTCAGCTGATCTACTATTCAACAGTAATTAATGCTCAATTTATGCTTTTTAGACTTGGAAAGTATTTTATGGCTAATTCTGTTCCTGCCGCAACCAGAATCTTATTTCCTCACTACCTTTCTTAAATAGTCCTCAGGGATTTTTCTATTATTGATTTGAATAAACAGACTTCAAAACACTGTTAAGTGGAGTTTGATCAAAGCATAAATTTAGGAAATTTGAAGACATTAGCGAATCAGATGTTTGTTAGGCATTATTTCTTGGAATAATTAGCTTCACTAATAACCTATAAGCACCAACTTTTACAAGGATTATGTGTTACCCGAGATGCCCCCATCTCTGCTACAACTACAGTTTATTTTAACACAACGCCTGCTTCACTTCAATCTTGCTAAAGGCTTGTGTGTGTTAAAAACATGCAGTAACTTGACTGGATTGCATCTGTCAAATGGGCAAAATAACACAAGTAATCAGTTATTGTGTTTGCCTATAATGACTTCGCAATCTTGGTGTGTTTGCTAGAAAGCACAAAATATTAGGAAAAGGAGATTTAAAGGTCCAGTGCTATGCTATTTTTCCCGCTTCTCCATTTGTTCTCAGAACCCCAACAACATACTATTTGAGGTTTATTTTCCCAAAGTCGTCTGTTTAAGCCATCTGAAAAGTCACGTTCATGACGCTTCTAAAAACAGGCTGTTTTGGGGCCTTCATGCATATGCATGAGTGGGCGTGTCTATAGACGCAGACTTCATGCCTTGCTCTCGGAAAGGGTGATCACCATAGCAATTTTCTTTTGCTATCCACACACATTGTTTTCAGCCAAAAACTGCACATTACAGTAAAACACATGGCAATTTAAGCGGCCATTGTGACTGTGAGTCCGACAAACGCAGCTTCAGTGCGTGTGTGTGCGGAGTCAGTCAGCTCACCAGAGCTGTTACATCACTGTCTTGTCGTGCTCATGTATTCCGACCACAGGAATAGTCCATTTAAGACGATAGTCCACTGTTTTGTCCAACCGCTGTCATGTCAAAGGCGATATGAGACGGTATAACGGCTACTAAAAGTGGAACTGATTTTGGGCTCTTGCACTGTGCTTCGGATTATCTATATACTGAACACAAATATAATATATGTGGATAAAGGGACTAGTGGTTAAAGGAACAGGCTTGTAATTGTAGGATCACTGGTTTTATTCTCCCTGGTCCATCACAGTGGGATGTTGATCAGTCCCTTATATTAACACTAACTGACAGACATTTCAACAGAACCCAAGGTAATAGCTGATGCCTTTAACAACTACTTTATTGATTCTGTAGCAGAAATCTCTGGGAACTTTACAGTAAAACAAAAAAAGAATACTCATTGTCTGCAACACAGTCTTTTTTCATATCAAACATCACCGAGACCAAAGTCATTAACATAATTAAAACCCTCAAACCATCTAAGGCCAGGGATGTGTTTGGAATGGACACGAACATGCTCAAAGATTTGGGATCCGCTCTGGCTACTCCCGTTGCTTCTATCATTAATCTTTCAATTTCCAGGGGTCACTTTCCAAAGGCCTGGAAATCTGCTATTGTTACACCAGTTTTTAAATCTGGTGTTTCAACTTCTCTAAATAACTACCGACCCATAAGCATTATTCCAGCCATTTCCAAAGTTGCAGAAAAATGGGTGGCTGAGCAGATTGTCCAGAACTTAAACTGTAGCTCCCCCTCTTTCTACACCATGCAGTTTGGCTTCAGATCCAAACACTCCACTGAAACGGCTACATGCCTTTTTATTGAGAAAATAAAATCTTCTCTTGACAAGGGTGGAGTAGTAGGGCCGGTATTCTTAGATCTCAGGAAAGCTTTCGACACAGTAAACCACTCTGTTCTACTTTCTAAGCTCTCACAATTTAATTTCTCTCGTGACACTGTGAGTCTGTGAATCATACCTGCATGATCGTACTCAATCTGTATTAATTAACAACAGCAAGTCTGAGTCTCTTAGGCTAACCACCGGGGTTCCTCAGGGCTCAATATTAGGGCCCCTCTTATTTAGCCTTTATATTAATGATTTTCCAACTGTCTGCTCTGAAGTTGAATGTTTGATGTATGCAGATGACACCGTTGTATTTGTTCACGGTCGCTCCAAGGACATTGTTGCAGATAAACTTACCAAAGCAATGACTCTTGTCACATCCTGGCTGCAGGAGAACTGCCTGCAGCTAAATACTTCGAAAAACTGTAGTTGTATGTTTTTCAGTAAAACCAATAGAGCCTCATCTAATCCTGACATACTAGTTGCTGGAGAAAAATTACAAATTGTAAATCAATACAAATACCTTGGGTTAGTAATAGATTCTCACTTCTCCTTTAAAGCCCATATCGAAGCTGCAATAATTTTTCTACATTCCATGATTTTCAGCCACTTTAACTACTGCCTAACAAGTTGGTCTCAGGCAAGTCAGAGTGCAAAAAGATCTATCGAAACATTATACAAACAAGCCATTAAAGTCTTGGATAGAAAACCAAGGCACTATCATCACTGTGCAATCCTAAAAAAGTACAACCTTTTAAATTGGGACAGTCTCCATAGATTTGCAGATCTGAGTCTCATATACAAAGTAACACATGATTTGGCCCCAGCTCCTCTGGTAGAGTTCGTCAGCCAAAGAAACAGCTCTGAGCGCGTCACTCGAGGCTCTTTAAGAGGCGATTATGTCATCCCTCTGCGCAGGAGTGCTTTCAGTCGCTTGGCCTGGTCAGTTAGGGGCGCTGCTGAGTGGAACTCAATACCTGAGGCGGTTAAACAGCTAACCACTTACAAGGCCTTTACAAAAAAAAAAAATTTGTCTTATTAACATGTACGTCTGCCAACATTAAAAGTCGAGCATGTTGTGCTGCATTGTATTGTATTAGATAACGTAGCCTTTTGAACACGTGTTTTTTGTGTGTTTTAATATTGTAACAGGTTTTTTGTGCGTTTTAATATTGTAACAGGTACTGTTATTGTTGTTATTGTCATGCTTGTATTTTAATGCCTTTTTACATCTTGGCCAGGGGACTACAGATGAAAAATAGCCTTCTGGCTAATTCTGGGTTTTTTTAACCGTTTGTTCATGTGTTATATGAAATTGCACTGTCCCTTTCAAACAAACCAATAAAAAAAAATTAAAAAAAACTTCTCCCCGGCGCTACACCGTGGCTTCCCACTGCTCCTCAGGGAGGGGTTACATGCACTGAACAAATTTTGTTTATGTATCTTTACATACATGACAATACAGTATAATGTATATTCTATATTAAACTGCAGTGTTTGTTTTACCTGTGAGGTAGTCTGAGAAGGAGGAGCTCACATTCTTATAAGATAGGAGGAGCTAGGATTGTCAGGAGTAGTTTCCGCATTGTGATGTCACAACGCGAGAAAAATCTGACTTTTCACAAAAAGTGGAATAACAAGGGAAGGAGGAAAATACCTTTTTCAACTTTGGCTCTCTGAATGAGGCTAAAGGGATATACTGTGTATCACTGTAGCAAAACCAATATACAGTAAAGTGATTTTTTTCATAATATTGCCCCTTTAAATAAATTCATTTAGAAGATGCAATGGGATTTATCAAATTTAATACTTATTCTGTTGGCTGTTTTTCAAGTACTGTAAAACGTTTTGTGTGGAACAGATTCACAGTTGCATTTGTGGATTTCATTCCTGTGGATATGAATCACCTTCCTGTGGATACAAATCTGACACGACAAATTACTGTTAAAATTATGTCCCAGAGTCAAAGATATTATGTGTCAATTATAAATCTGCAATGTACCGCTGTTTACCACAGGATATAGAAGAAGAATTGGGACATGGCACCAAAATGTCACATAGCGAACATAATCAGGTTAAGTTAATCTCTCTCTACTTTCATGTGACTACATGCTTATTGCACAATATTATATTATTATGGCATCTATCCATGTATTTACCATCACCCCTGGTTAAAACTAGGAACGCAGTATTTGCATTGCTGATCTTACAGCTTGCAGACATGATGTCTGTGACCTTGTAACATCATTTGAAAATCAATTCATTGTTTCAGATTTGAATGCACAGGAATAAAATTCACAAATGCAACTTATTTAGGTTCACATATTTTGCATGTGCTCACAAAACATTTGACGGTAACCCTACCCCATAGTTTTAGCATATTTAATTACAGCAATTGACAGGCAGGTCCAAAACTGTCAGAGCTTTACTCACAGATGGCTGCGGTTATTGTTGAAGGAATAACAAAAGGTGACTTAAATAACAGAAAATAAAATTTTTAGAATAATAAATAAAAAACAATTGGTTTTCCTAAAAGACTTGACTTAAATCACCCGCAACAAGTAAACAAACAACACGTCCAATCTATTGGCATGTGCACTATTCTTTAGGATCTTAGTAATTCAGTAATTCTATCTCATGTGATGTGAAAATCGCAGCTGGTTTGCTTAGTGCCATTTCTTCCTAGTTTCCTCACTGATTCTTTCAGTCATTACTGAAGACAAAGTCACAACAACACGACTAATACGGTGTAATTTAGTACACCCTTGAAGCCAAGTAGTGGGTTTGCAGGTGTTGGTAAAGATTAGAAATCAGCTTTCATACTTCAATGCCCTGCAGTCACTTTGAAATTAGATTGAGTAATGAGGCTGCACGCTCTCATATTCACATTCTGTTTTTTAAATCATAAATGATATTGAATAAACAGAGAATGTGAATAATACAAATTATCATCTCTTGGTTCAGGGCTATGAGAATAATCATTACACAGCAGTGGATGTCAGTATCAATTGGTCTATTTCTCCTGTCTGGGTAAAACAATATCCCTAGACTAAATGATGAGCCCTAAAGCCAATTTGTGATTGACACGTAGGAGATTGAAATGGAAAAAATAGTCACTGTTACTAGGGTGGAGCAGCAATTTTAAAGACTGAAATGTTGTAAAAGTATGAAGATAAAATACACATAAGGAACTATTACCTTGTAACCAGGGTTGGGGTCAATAATAATTGTAATTGTGTAATTATAATTGGAATTGTACTTGAAACAAATTGTTGCTGTCATAATTGTAATTGATTTGTAATTGGCATGAAAATTCAATAAAAACTCTATGGCTTACACATATCAGATAGCACTCACTGCTCTAGGCCAGCGACCAACAAGTCTCTTTAAACTAGGCCAAGAAGGACTGGTTGGAATTTAACACTTACACAAGCCTCACAATGGACCCCCAAAAGGCCTCCTATGGTTTCACACATGCATGACCTGGCCCAGCCTGGGCTTGTGAGTACACCCTTAAAGTCACTGACCTATTGTATTTCTTGGAATCCTTGTTCCCAACATGTTAATCAGGGTTGGTTGTTGCATTCTATAGGTGTGCATTCCTCAGATGCCTTGATGCATAATACCTTGTGAATCTTCACACCCATAGAGGTACAGTTGTTCAGCATGAATCATGGTCTGCTGTACCTCGTAAAGGGCAGTTTTTTGTTTGTTTTTTTTATCATGAATTGGCTATTATGAGCTATGTTATGAAGATAATTTTACCATTTAAAAAAATAATAAATCAAGGCATATAGCCTCAATTTGAGCCTAACAAGGTAACCAAGAGATGAGAAACAAATTGGCAGATAATTGTTTTAGTCTATTTTACAGCTTATTTAAGACATGAGAACGTAATTGACTTTCAGGTAGGAAAAAAATCATCATAATTTAATTGTAATTAAAAAAAATAATGCTGGTCAACGTAATCGTAATTGAACTGTAGTTGAATACGGATAATTGAAGACATAATTGTAACTGAAAAATGTATTTGACCCCAAGCCTGCTTGTAACGTCATTGACTCAAAGTAAAAAAGCCAATAAAAAACAAAACAAAAAACAAGCCAACATAATAATCACAATGTTGTCAATTTTTAAGTGTTTTTAATGTGTCTATACATTTAAATGACAAATTACTTAAACAGAGGATGCAAACAGCATTTGTCATTATGTGGTAAATGTCATGACCATACTTAACTTATGCAATGGATCATGGGAGGTGAGATGAGTTGGAAACAATTATCCAGATAATTTTTATTTGTACTTTAAATTATTTTAGTCGCCAAAACACAGGTGATGATTTAGCAAGCATGCTAATGTTAACATGGATTCTGGATAATTGTTGGCATGCCAGAAAGATACACCACCCGTAGGTCACAAACGACTGGCACTGTCTGCAAGCTGATGAATAGGGATGCATTTTTAAGCTTGTTGGGGTGATGTACAGTATGAGGGCTAAACAGGCTTTGTATGTCATAGTAAATTGACAGTTTACTGTCTTCGTAAAACCTTAACTGGAATATAACTAAAACTAATGCCAAAACTACAAAAACCACATCCACCATTCCATTCAAAGCCTAAGTCATTACAGAGCTTCCAATTTAAAAAAAACAACGTGCCTGTTTAAGTTCCAAACCTGACATACAGTATTTCAGGCTAGTTGTGAAGTGACACAATTTTCAACATCAAGAAGTTTTCCACCATCCACTTATATTGACAAGAATCCATCAGCACTAAGTTTTAATTTATTTTCTGGCTTGGTGTCATAGCTGTGTAAATAAACCAGTTACAAATAGACTTTTCTCCATTGACTAAGTAGAAACGAGTCAAATATGAAAACCAATTAGCTGGACTGTAAATAAAATATAAAGTAATCACCTTTTATGTGGCCCAGTGCTTTATGAGGATATTATTTCACGATAGAGCGTGAAAGCCAATGTATGCTTATTTTGATTCTTAATAAGACAACAGCTGAAGATCAGACTTTATGATAATACCCCCTTCAATTAACCAAGAAGATTTCTTGTCATTGGCCCTGCTTTACATCACAATGTTAGTATTGTCACTGTGGGCTTGTTTACATGTTGACATTTCGTCAGTGAGTGCTGCTGTTCTGCAGTACGGCAAGTGGTTGTGTTAAAAAGAAGAGAGAGAGAGATAAAACCTGAGGGGTATTCCAGAAAGCGGGTTATGTTCAAACTGAGTATGTTCAGGCGAAAATGAGGGAAGCTCTGAGTATCCCATTCCTGAAGGCGAGGTATGTTCTTATCTGAGTATGTCACTGTGGCAATATTCTTCGTGAACTGAACCTGCTTGCTGGCAGGTTTTGTCCAAGAAACCCTGGGTTTCTTTTTTTTTTTCATCATCACCAGCCCTCCCTAAGAAAGGGTATGAAACTTTATTATAGGGACGATATAAAAAGAGAGGGCAGTGTTACACCTAGGTGAGGGGGAAGGGAGCAAGGTGTCAGGGTAGGACATCTAGGTGGGGGGAAGGAAACAGGAAGGAGGGAATCAGGGTAGGAAATGGAAAAGGTGGGGAAAAATTAACTGCTTCATAGTGAGTGTGAGATGTGATGTTATAGTTGTGCATAATTGTGTTGTGTAATCCATTCAGCCAGTCTGGTGGCAAGAGTGGAGTAGGGCTGGGCGGTATACCAGTTCATACCAAATATTGGTATGTATTTTTGTTAGGATATACATTTTTAACATACCACCTTACTGGTGTATTTAATGACACAACCTTCGGAACGCTATGCTGCCCCGTGTTTCAGACCGGACCCTTTTCAACGTTTCACTTCTAAATAGGAATGTCAACAGTAGCGCTCTGGTGTTAGTTGTGGTGTAAATCATACGTGTAAATGGATAAGAGGGCATCACCCAAGCAGGGGCCATATCACGCCACATCTTCTTTCAATTAATGATGTTTTTTAATAGTGGTCGTGCACGTAAGTAACTTAAGGTTTACATACTCAGGGTTGATTGACCCACTTCATACCAGCTGTAATGTAATCAGATACCCAGAGTTCCCCATTGCGGGGTATGTTGACCCAGAGTTTATGGATAGACTCAGGGTTTGTTAAACCTCCTTTCAGCCTAAAGCATATATGCATGAAATGAGGGGGGAGGTAAATAATGTAAATTGTAATTGGGCACATAATGTAAGATTTCTATTTTCTTGTTTATTTTAGCTATATGTCATCTTAAAATACCTCCTTAAATTGAGATAAGCAGTAAAATGCAAAGGAGCTTGTGATTATTTATCTTTGTATGTTAGCCATAACGTATAATACTGTTTCCCGTCCTTTTATTGTCCCATGTACGGTGTACCCCCTTAATCTTTTTGCTATATCACGAGTACCCTCAGTTCATGTTATGCATTGGGTTTTTTGGGTCACTTAGCTCATCTGAACCCTTTCCTGTGTTCGGTTCAACAATAACCTTGGATTTAAGCCTTTTAATAATTTATTTCTGATGTTTTGGCCATTTTTGATTTTTTAACATCACCTGTTCATGTAGCTTGTTTAAAGAGTGTGCCACAATTGATTAGTCACAAATGAAGAAAATGTATTTTTATATGTACATATAAACATTTGTTTTATAATGTTTAAAAGTTAATTGACAAATGTTTCTATTTACCCCATGGGATGTGTTCAAGTACCCCTAAGGGTACACGTACCGCTGGTGAGGCTTCTTCTACATGGTGAGACCTTTTTAATACAATCCATTCATATCACAGAAAGTTAAAGTAGAATTATTTTTAAGTCATCATATTTACACTATTTTTGTTTCAGTTTTCAACATAGGCTACAAAATATTTATGTGTAAAACTGCTAAGCAATAACTTTATTGGCTCTCGAAGTGCAGATACAGGTGGTGCTCTTTGGTTTGACAGTTTAATGACGCACCATTTCCTTGAACACTCATATTTGGCGGATCATGTGCATATAAAGTGAAGAAGAACCACATTTGAGACGGGAAAGTGAAAGAATTTAGTTAATGTCATCCCCCAGGATTCCTATCATAGCAGGTTGGAGAAATTGGTTCCAGCTCAGTGATGCCTGGACCCATTTAGATAATAAAATGGCCCGCAGTCTCGGGACCCATACATACAGATGCAAATTCAAGGTAGACACACACACAAACACACACACACACACCCACCGACACACACAAACACACGTAGGCATACAAACAGCTGTCAATAGTAGGAAGGACAATATTTTTCAAGGCTCATGCGCATTGATCCAGAAAGGCAGCTGAAGAGGCACAAACCTGTCACATCTGAACTCTGAAAGGGAATGTAAATCAATTCCCGGAGAAAACTAAATCCAGAAGCTTCTATCTTTACCGAATTGGCTACACATGGTGGGTTTCAAAGAAAGTTTAAAAAAAGTACGAGATATAAATCCTTCTTTCTTTTCATTTTCTTTAAAAGTAGAGCAGCATCTTGATATGAGGGAAAAATGCCTCACTGTGGTCTCATGAATCACTTTTAATCTTGTTAGGGCACTGTATGGAATGACCTTTCTCTGTGTCTGTGTTTACCTGCCAGCCGGTGGGCCCATTGTGCTGCTTATAGGGCATAGTGCTCCTCCACGCTGTCAGTAGAAACTAAGGTCAGACTGAGTCATTTTCCAAACCAATGTAAGACTGGCCTTATGTGCTCACATACTCTAAAAAAAGAAAGAAATAGACACAGATCTTGGGAGGACTTTGTCATAGAGGCATCCAAAGAAATTCAACATTGAATAAGAAATAACGATCTGTGTACTGGCTGGTACAAAGCGTGTTTTCCTTTGACATGCCATTTCAACATGTCAAAACAATTTAAAAAGTCAACACAACTTGGGATTTGCACAAAAAAAAACGTTAGTTTCTCACCTTTAAATAGCCATTTTCTGCTACCTACTGCCACCTTTTGACATGGAATATTCAACATACATCGCCAATGTATGTCATCGTCTACAAACAACGTTATTACAAAAAAAAGTATTAAAATGTAATAATAATAATAATTGTTATAACACAATTGTTGTGAAATCCAATTATATTGCAATTTATCAGTTTTCATGTCACACTTGATATTTTCTGGAGTGTGCACAGTGGTTGGAGAACAAGGTCACGACTGAAGGAATACCGTACATCAGTGGTTCACAAACATGGGTACAGGAACACATTGTAGGGGGTACTTGGCAATTTTCTGGGACAAATTAAAATATATTTGTTTTGTAATTTATCAAAACAGGGTTATTTTATGCTGTAGAGGCCATTTTATTGCAGTTCTGACAATAGGACACAACAATTATCTACATTTTACATAGTATTAACTTACTATTGATGTAATCACATAAAAGTTGCTTTGTAATTTTTATTTAAATTGTTTAATAAATTCCACTCATTGTTTTGAATTTGTAGATTAAGCTTCAGGGACCCAATGTAAGAGGCACAGTCAGGGGTTTAGGAGAGCCTGCTGTTAAATGAAAAACCATATGAAATTATGGAAATGATATTAATGACATGAAGGGGATACTCATGATTTGACAAAAATGCAAAGGGGGTACATGGGACAAAAAAATTGGGAACCACTACTGTACATTAACAAAATGAGAGCAGAGTGCAAACCACCGCCTCGCACCAAATGTTCTCTTTGCCAGATATTGGCAGTGATCCTGATCATAGTACCATTATCATTCACTCTTGGAATGGCTTGGAAGAAGTTTCTACCCTGTATGGGCATCCCCCTTTTTTTTTTTTTTTTTTTGAAGATTGATCCATGACAATCCAAGATATGAATTTTGTTAATGATGAGAGGGATTTTTTGAATAATAATTTTTAATTTGTATAGTGTGCCGGATCCCCTTTCAAAATTGAAGGGTGTCTTTCATGATCTCTTCTTGGTGGAAGTAACAAGACCAGATATTGAGGATCTTGTTATGTATTATATCTGTGTTCCTACTCCAGGAGGTACATTGGTTAGTAGAAATAGGGCCCATTATTGTGAAGTTTCCATGTTCTCTTGCATGATAACATTAGGTTTTTGAAAGTTTTGGCGGTTTTTTCCACTATCAAAATGCACCAGTAACAGACAATGCTAAAGGTTGGCACTCCCACATTATTTCATCCACATCCTATTTGTTTTATCTATTGTTGAATTCCAATACAAAGACAAAACAGCCTTCTAATTATTTCAGTCTTTTACTTTTGCAGCTTGAGCATGTTTATTTCAAATTCATTAGCATGATGCTGCTAGCTACAGCCTAGTTGGTATGGCCTGGATCAACGTTAAGATTGTGGAAATGATCATAAGTACCAGTTTTTTGTTTTTGTTTGTTTTGTTTTTTTAATAATTCAATCACCAGCTGCTAATTTCTCATTAGCAAGATAAATGCACTTGCTTCAAATATGATGAGACAACTAGCCTGGAGCACTTGGATGGACTGATCAATGGTTTGCGGCTCAGCTAGTCTGGGACGGTCGGATGGTTTATCCTTCTATCCTATTCTGTTTGTCCTTCTGTTCACTAACCCCAACTAGTGGAAGCTGACAGCTGCCACCTCTGAACCTGGTTACGCTGGAGTTTTTTCTTCCCACTGTCGCTAAATGCTTGTTGGGTTCTTTCGTTCTTACTATGGAGTTTATATTATATTCAGCACTTTGAGATAACTTTGTTGTATTTTGCGCTATATAAATAAAGTTGAATTGAATTGAATTAAATATTTTAGTTGGTTGAGTAAAGAAACAACAATCTAGCACATCTGTACTAATTAGGTCCTCCTAATACCAGACTGAATTGAAACGAATTTAGCTAAAGCCAAACAATAGATATATGCTTTCATAAAATTCAAGGCAAAGGAAGACTTAGTGCAGATTTGCTATAAGTGGACTACACAAGTGCACTTCATGTGTTCAGATAAACGTGTTCATGCCATCCATTAAGGAAAAAGCACATCAATTACAGTATATAAATGGACACACTTTTTGCTCCTGATTGCTACATTTCTTTGACATTTTTCTAAAAGCCTCTACTTCTGCTCACAGGAACTTAGTTTATAATTATGCCGTTCACTCTCAGCTTTAGGTCCTGTGAGTAAATGTGAGTAATCGCAAGTAGAAGCAGAAGCTTTCTAAAGAGAGTTAAGAATAGGTAGGCCTATTTTCACTGTTGCAAATAAATGGCTCTGATGTTCCATTTAGGGAATAAAAGGAACAAGTTCAAGTAAATTGCTTCTCACTTATTTTTGTTTGGTGCTTACAGTTACATGTATTTAAAGCACATAACCTGGAAACATTGTCTTGTTACCATCTTGTCATACAGCTTGAAGCTATTGAGGCTACTGTAAATACCTTAGCTTACACAAAGTTTTTCTTGTCTTGATCACAAATAATGAGGCCTATTCTAGTTCTGCACACACAGCATGTAATCCTACAGCTTTTACTGAACACAATATGCTTTAATCCATTGTGCACAGGAAAGGGAAATCACATTACATCTACGGTACCTTAATTGTTCTCTTGATTCCTGTGCAATTATGTTCACTGAAATGTATTGTACTGAGATCCTCGCCTCAGCCTGCATTCAATAGCTCTACCCCATTATAAAAGTGTTATAAAAGTAGAAAACTTTTCATAACTTTGTGAAAAATGGGTTTGATTCACACGATTTTTCCTGACGTCATCATGTCATGGAAGACTATTGTTCCTAAAGCTTTATACTTCCAATTGACCCTTATTCCATGTGAACGATCCAAGATGAGTGACAATCCAGTAATCGGCCGTAATTTCTTTGAGTAATGTATTCATTAGAACACGAGGGGCTTTTGCTTTCATATTATGTCATCTATTCCCCATCAGATCTTATCAGACAAATTTTATTACCAATATAATGGAAGTTTAAATATATTTCATATCTGCAACATACACATAAGAATAAATTAATATTATTGAATGGTTACAACGAAAAATTTTCGCATTTGCATAAAAAGGCTATATAGGGGAACATACTTGTAATAAATATTTGGCAACAAAGAATCCTATTTCAGGGTCACGGGAGTCTGTTGGTTCCTATCTCCAGCTCACATTGGGCTTTAGGCGGGGGTACACCCTGGACAGGGCGCCAGTCCATCGCAAGGCAACACATACAGAGACTACCACTCACATTCACATTCACTCCTACGGGCAATTTAGAGACTCCAGTTAACCTAACAGTCATGTTTTTGGATTATGGGAGGAAGTCGGAGTATCCGGAAGAAACACGCAGCACGGGGAAAACATGCAAACTCCACACAGTAAGGACCCAAGTGTCCACCACAGGGCTCTGGACCCAGAACCTTCTTACTGTGAGGCGGACGTGCTAACCACTAAGCCACCGTGCCCATTATAAGAATCCATGTAGCCATTTTCTGGTTATGAGTGGTCAAAAATATATTGTCCTTCTTTAGGAATGTTATTTCATTTTTATGAGTTAAATTTAGTTAAATATGTAACAAAGTTGTGTGTGTTTGATCAATTGATGCTTCGAAGCGCTTGAGTCTACAGGACCGTAGTCGTCTGCCTGCGCTCCCATCCATCATCCCGGGGATTGCGCAGTCGCTCAGGAACAAGCTAGATGAGCTCAACGACTCGGATCGAGATGAGGATCTATCGCTGAGGGGCTATGGGGCTCCGTTCAGACTGGATCGTAAAAAGGAAATAACCGGGAAGTCCTGCAGAGGAGGAGTGTGTTGCTACGTGAACGAAAGGAGAATCTGTACTACTGATTATTACCATTGTCGCTGTCTCTTCGGCCTTTTTACTTGCTCCGCGAGTTCCAACAGCTGTTTTTTACGATTGTATATGTTCATCCCCGCACAGACGCTGCTGCTGCTGCTGCACAGCTGATTTGTAACGTCACGCACAGGCTTAACACAATTTGTCCTGACACCCCAAAGTTTATTTTAGGGGAATTTAATCATTGTCGCCTGGGTGACTCTTAAAATGTATGAACAGTATGTTTCATGCAGCACAACCCAGAGGAATATGACCCTAGACTTGCTATGATACTGTGAGTGGAGCGTACAAGTCATTGCCTCTTCCTCCTCTGGGATCCTCATATCATAACTGCATGTACCAGATGCCGCAGTACATTCCTGTTTTCGGGCGTCTGCCGCGTGAGGACCAAACTGTGAAGTGCTGGTCAGAGGACAGCATTTCTACTCTTCAAGCCTCATTTGAATGCACAGACTGGGGCTACTTCCTTGATGCTTGTGGCAACAATATTAACAAATTGTGTGCCACTATATCATCATATGTAACTTTCTGCGTTGATTCCATTGTCCCGTCAAAAAAGGTGATTATTTATCCAAATAATGAACCTTGGGTAAACAAAGAGCTTAAATCAACTATAAATACAAAGAAAGTGGCATACTGTTAAGTTCCACCCCTGTGGAAGACTTCTACAGTTATACCTCTTCCTAAAGCAAAAAGCAAAAAGGAACTGAGCGATTTTAGACCAGTGGCTTTGCTCGCTTGTTGTGAAGTGTTTTGAACAGATTTTAAAGACCCATATTCAGTTTCAAATGAAAGAAAGATGGATTCATTGCAATTTGCATACCAACCAAAGAAAGCTGCGGAGGATGCAAATTTTTTTCTTTTAAACGTCATATACAAGCATCTTGAAAAGACTGGGGCCCATGTGAGACTTTTATTTGCAGACTTTTCATCTGCATTTAATAAAATGCAGCCCCACCTCCTTATACAAAGACTGGCTTCTGACTTTTACCTCCCGGATCAACTTCTATTATTGATGTTAAATGTTCTTACTGAACGGGTCCAGCGTGATTTTGTAAATGGAAAAATGTCTCCTCCATCCACCTCAAACGTGTTTTGTCACCTCTCCTTTTTATCCTTTATACAGACGGCTGTAGATCTTCAGAGGAGACCATATTTTTGATTAAGTTCTCTGACGACACAGTTTTGGTGTCGCTGCTTTCAGGATCGGAGACGAGCCGTTGCCCTGCCTTGGCACAATTTGTCACTTGGTGTGAGGATCATTATCTGGATCTGAACGTCACAAAAAACCAGGGATATGGCCATTGGTTATATCCAATGGCCAAATCCATTACTGAATACTGTTATCCCAAACAGTGTTAGTGTCATTCAGTGTGAGAATGTTGAGATTGTTGACAGCTATAAATATCTTGGAACAACAAACAACAGCAAATTGAAGTTTGATTTAAACACTGATTAGATTGTAAAACGAGGGCAGCAGAAAACATATCTGCTGAGGAAATGAAACTCTTTCAATGTAAACAAAACAATTCTTATTAACTTTTATTGTTCTTTTATTATAAGCCTCCTCACTTTTTCTTGTATTTGTTGGTTTCAAGGCTTGTCGGTAAAGGACAAAAATAAGCTCCAGAGCATCATTAAAACATGCTCCAAATCACAGGGGTCAGAATGAGGGACCACCATTCTTTGTGGGAGGAGCAGGTGCTGAAAAAAGCCAAATGCATCCTGGCTCAGCCCCAACATCGTCTGTTTTCGGAGTTTGTCTTGTTGCCTTCAGGGTGTCGTTTTAACGCCCCGGCACGGAAAACAAATCAGTTTTCCAATTGCTTTGTGCCCTCTGCGATTAAATTGTTAAATTCAGATTGTGTAGTTTTAAGTGATATTGTATTCGGATGTTTTTTTTATTTTATATGGTATATGGTATCTTGATGCTGCTCCATATGTATGTAATGTAATGTACTGACCACTGTGTGTGTTGTATGTATGTGACTGTTCTGCTGCTCTGAGAATTGCTACAAATTAATTGCCCTATGGGATAAATAAAGTTTTCTGAATCTGAAATTTAATGTAGCTTCTTGTAGGGCCAGATCACACAAGCCAATGTGCTATAGTTTCCCTCCATCTGCCTGTGCTAGAATTTACTGTATATCTCTACAATATGACCGTGGCTCAGGTGAGTGGGCATTTTGTTTCTTCTGATCAAGAGGTTTGGGATTCAGTCCAAGTCAATAGGAAAGACACCGCCCTGCATGACAGCACTGTTCCATTGGAGTGCGAATGTCGCTATCATTTACTTTTGCTTTCTGAAAGTGTATTAAATTTAGAAGAGTAATTTTCATCATAAAGACGATCCCAGCATACAGTCAGAAGGCTATCGTTGTTGGACAATACTGGGTTCAACAAAATCTTGGACACTAATGAATTCCACATACCAGTTATTGAACTGCTTGAGGAGAAAATATACTCAAAGCCCTAGATTACTGGTGTGCAAAGTGGTGACCATCAAGTTGCCTGGCAACATTGCAAACCTTAGCTGACCTGAATGTTTGTGACATGTGATTGTAAAGTGTTGAAGAGTTAAAATGATTTTTCACGTTGATATAAATTGAAACTAGCAACCGTGAAACAGTGGGTGAAGAATAGGTTGATATCACTTCGATAAAAATTCTGAGCTGAGGCTGTGTACAGTTTGCACACTTTTTACACACACGTTTCATTATGCTGCTTGGTTTATTCATACCAATTACGTGTATTTTGATTTGAGAGTTGTCAGGGTCTTCTAGTGTAAATGTACTGTATATTCTGTTTGTAATTGTTGTTATTGTCTAGCTCTTGTGGTCTGTCCAAGAAGACATTTGCCCAACTGGTCTTTGCCCTGTGTAGATGGTAAAAGGTTACAGTCCATCGCTGTTGTGGGAATTTTCCTAATTCTAATGACCTTTGTGTACTGACTTTATTTTTTTTTTTTGAAAGGTCACTCTTAATCTTGTTCTTGTTCAAGAACCATACTGAACACATATTTCCACAGACTGAAAATATGTGAGGAATACCGGCAGGACCTTTTTTGGCCTGATCTCTTGACTTTCCTTGTCTCCTCTGCCAACACACCAAGTCTCCTACCAGAATGGACAAAGATGGTGTTATGTGTTAAGTGTTTGTGTGTGCATGTGTGTGTCTGTATGTGTGAAAGTGAGTTTTGAGTGGTTTGAGACCAAGCAGGTCAAAGTCTGCCCTTATATTTCTTGGTGGCCTTTGTGTGAACAACTGAAAAAGCTATTCAGATGGAGAAGTAAAGGTTTGCATGCCTAAAAGAGACCGCCGAAATAGTCCTAAAGCAGTTCACAATATCAGCTCATTCACCAATTCACGCTCACACACCAACAGGACTGAGCTGCCACGCAAGATGCTAATCAACCATTGGGAGCAACTTGTGTCTTTGTGTCATACATCTCACTGAAGGACACATGACGACATAGACGTAGGTGTAGTATGGGATCAAACCCACAACCCAGCAACTGTCACTAAAATAATGTTACATGTAGGGATAAACAATACCACCCGACGTGAATTGATTCAGACCCTGAATGAGTTTAACCTTCTTTTTAACATTCTTAAGGCATGTGGGAAATCAATATTAATTTCTGGTTCTCTTCCTACAATAAATAGGGCTATAGAAAGATTAAGCCGCCTATTACAGCAGCTCAACTTCTTACAATCCTGCTGCAAACTTTATAATTCCACGTTTAATGACAACTTCCACCTCTTTTGGAAATGTGCTGATCTATTCCAAAAATACGGTGTCCACCCTAATTTACATGGAGCACAAATGCTAAAATTAAATCTACAGGCTGTGATTCACAACTCCACACGCGCATGACTTGCTGAGAATAAACCAGCAGTTACAACAAACACTTCCATAGATAAGCTCTTTACATATACAGAGCACCTATACCCCATAAACACTGTGCTGAGCAGTACAGAGCAACATGCAATACAAACTATAGCCCACAATAGAGGAGTTAATCATAAAAATATCATCAAAATTAAAACTACAAACAGAACACAAAACAATGAAAAAACTATTAAATGTGGACTAATAAATATCAGATCACTTTCGTCTAAATCTCTCTTAGTGAGTGATCTTATAACTGACCATCAATTAGGTTTATTATGCTTCACTGAGACTTGGCTCAAAAATGAAAATGTTGTTGCTCTTAAGGAAGCCAGCCCTCCCACTTATAATAATCACCATATTCCCCGTGAAAGTGGTCGGCGTAGGAGGAGTGGCAGCAGTTTTTTCACTCTAGCTTATGAGTTACCCAAAAAGCCAAATTTAATCACAATTCATTCTAAAGCCTCTCTCTTGAAATTTGTATTCCCAAAAACAAAATAGAAAAACCCACTTTATTGGTTATAGTTTACCGTCCTCCTGGTCCATATTCAGAGTTGCTCTCTGAATTCTCTAGACTTTCTCACTGATTTGGTGCATAGCACTGATAAAGCTATCATAGTAGGTGACTTTAACATTCATGTTGATGATGAAAACAACAGCCTAAACAAATTATTTACTTCACTATTAGATTCAATCGGCTTTACACAAAATCTAAACAAACCAACTCTTTATCTTAATCATGCCCTGGACCTTGTTCTAACATATGGTTTAGATATTAATCACCTAACCATATATCATCAAAACCCTATTCTTTTCAGATCACTTCCTGTTATCCTTTGAGAGAAGAGTACACTATAGTAAATCACTGTCTGAAAAAGCTGTAGCTGGATTTGAAGATTTAGCTCCATCACTGCTTACTCCTGATCCATTTGATATCTCAACAGAAAGTATCTATCAATGTCCTACGACAGAGAGAATAGATGATATTATCAACAGTGCAATGTTGTCACTGCACACAGCGCTGGATGCTGTTGCCCCGCTTAAAAAGACGACGATATTTCATAAAAAGGTCACCCCCTGGTATAAATCTGAATTTTGTCTTCTAAAACAGGCATCGTGAAAATTAGAAAGGAAGTGGCTCTCCTCAAACATGGTAGAAGTTCATACTGCCTGGAGAAAAAGTTTGTTAGCTTATAAAAAGCTCTACGCAAAGCGAGTACCTCCTATTATTCAACTTTATAATAGGTAAATAAGAACAATACTCAGTTTATATTCAACACTGTAGCCAGGCTCACCAAAATCCACAGCTTTGTTGAACCCTCTATTCCTGTCAACCTGAGCAGTGATGACTTCATCAACTTCTTTACTGATAAAATTCTAACAATTACAAACAAAGCTAATGTCCCCCCTGCCGGAGTGCTCAATGATTTATTGAACAAAACAGCTCCTGAAATGTCCCCAACATGCAGCTTTTATCTGCATAGTTTCACTCCAATTGGCCTATCTGAACTGACCTCAATAGTTAGTGCTTCTACACTAACAACCTGTCTTTTGGATCCAACCCCAACTCCACTATTTAAAGATGTTCTTCCACTAATAAACACTAATATGTTGAACTGGATTAACACATCTCTAGCAACAGGCTACGTACAACAGGCCTTTAAAACCGCTGTAATCAAACCTCTCCTTAAAAAACCTACCCTCTATCCAAGTGACTTGTCCAAATATAAACCAATTTTCCAATCTCCCTTTTGTTTCCAAAATTCTTGAAAAAATCATCACAGGTCAACTATGTGATCACCTACATAGGAACAATTTATAAAAGAGCTTTCAGTCTGGCTTTCGAGCCCATCACAGCACAGAGATTGCCATAGTAAAAGTAACCAGTGATCTTCTCTTAGCCTTAAACAGAGGGTTGGTCTCAGTTCTGGTGCTCCTAGATCTCAGTGCAGCCTTCGATATAGTGGATCATCATTTATTGCTGCAGAGACTGGAAAAAACAGTTTTTGGGATTAAAGAAACAGCGCTGGGTTGGTTTAAATCCTACCCATCAGACAGAACCCACTTTGTTCATGTTAATCTGTCCTCAGCGCACGCCAGCGTTAATCATGGAGTTCCACAAGGTTCAGTTTTGGGACCGATACATTATATATGCTTCCACTACGTAACATTATCAAAGAACATAATATAAATTTACATTGCTATACGGATTATACACAGCTCTATTTGTCAATAAAATCTGATGAAGCTCATCAGTTATTAAAACTCCAGGCTTGTCTTAAAGACATCACATCCTAGATGAGCCGTAACTTTCTCCTTCTTAACCAGGATAAAACCGAAATGATTTTATTTGGTCCAACGAACCTTAGAGAGAAAATATCAGAGCAAATAGTGTCTCTGGACGGCATTACTCTGTCACCCAGCACCACAGTAAAAAATGTCCCAGCAGAATACTCCGTTCTCAGTCTGCTGGTCTCCTTGAAGTTCCTAAAGTATCCAGAAATAGAACAGGAGGCAGAGCGTTCAGCTACCAGGCTCCTCGCCTTGGAACCAGCTCCCAGTCTTAGTAAGGGAGGCTGCTACTCTCGCCACCTTTAAAAATAAACTCAAAACCCACTAATTTGCTAAAGCGGATATAGTATAATAGCAATAACCTAAAAACAGACATGGTCTCGTTGTTTTGGTAACAATCTCACCTTAGACAATTGCAAGAGACTGTTACATTCAAAACCTACTTATTTACTAAAGCGTAGACTGTATGATTGCAATAATTCAAAGCGGACAAGGTCCCCTCTGTAGTGATCGCCCCTTACAAGACGAAACCTCTTCTGTAGTGGAGAGCATGGTGGTGGCCGCAAGACATTTAATATTAACATTAACCTAACCACTAGGAACGAGTGTCACATAGTGTATCATGTTTTTCCTGCAGTCAATGCCTTCTCCTCGCCCTCCGCTCTCTTTTCTGTTTCAGGTGTCTTGATGCTGAAGCTGGCAGTTCCTGATTAATGGTGTCTTGATGCTGGAGCTAGCACTTCCTGGTGGATTGGTTCATGGCTCAACTAGTCTGGGACACTCTGATAGTCTATCTCTCTATCCTGTTCTGATCGTGCTTCTGTTCACTAACCCCAACCAGTCGAGGCAGATGACTGACACCTCTGAACCTGTTTCTACCAGAGATTTTTTCCTGTTATAAAAAAATAAAATATACTACGACTACTGTCGCTAAATGCTTGTTCATTTGTATCTTGTTGGATTTTTTCTTTCTTACTATGAATTTATATTGTTAAGAACTTTGAGATATTGTATTTTTCGCTATATAAATAAATAATGAATTTAATTTCATTTAATTATTGTTTACTAAATGTGAGGATTTCGTACATTACTTAGGCCAGTGGTTCCCAAACTTTTTGTGCCCAAAGCACAACAAAGGACAAGTAAAAATTTGAAGGCACATCTATTGTGCAAAATAGCCTTTATAACACGTTATCACTCGTATCATGTACAGTATCTGTAAATGTGTATAATTATTTACTACTGCCAAATAAAATGTGACAAAGACAACCATATTACACATGAGATATTTAATAAATTATATATATTTTTTAAAAATGGTACAGAGTTTGCCTCTGTATTATAAAATGACTGCATACAAAGTAGTAAATTAAAAAATAATTTTTTTTGTGTAGTTGTATATTGCAAAGTATGGTTGTCACAAAATCCCCGGACTTGCCTCACGGCACACCAGGCACACCGTTTGGAAACCACTGATTTATGGTATTCAACACCTATTTAAAAATAATAGACAATAGTAAAAAGAATTATCCACGCTAAGACAAAAGTTAGGTTTTTAATCACCAAATTTCTTCAACAAATATCTTAAATAATTTGTATTGCTGGGCTGAAGAACCTAACACAATGTTAAGTGTGTCAAGCTATTGTTGTTTTGCTAATGTGCCCAGTTGATACAACGTGACATTTAGAAATCCCAATACTTGTTTGTTTTTTTCCTCTCTTATTTTTCTTCCATAACTTCATAATATAATAGAAAAGGCACACTTCTAAGAAAAAATATCTAATGCCATGTAACTGGAAAAGTAGTAATCACCCAAGGGACAATTGTCAATGTGAAAAAAAATCAACACTGTTACTTTGACAGGGATCTTGTGTCTTTAGCCCACCATCTTTTCAGATATCTTTGTATATTCCCACTAAATTAATCACCACTAAATAATCCCTAAGTAAGAGCGATGTGATACATTTGCTCTTAAAATGTGTGGTTTGGATCCAGTTAAATGTCAAAGAGTTGGCTTTTACATAAGCTTGCCAAATGATAAGAGCTAATTGTGCATCTCGTGCCATGTTTATGGTCTGTAATGGTAAGTAACTGACAATGAAATCATGGGTGCCACAGGCTGATTTAATAGCACTTCCTATTCCTAAATCCAACTTTGAACCAGCCAACATTTTCAGACTGAACAATAATTTCAGATGATAAAGAGATGGTTATGTGCTGAATTCCAAGTTTTTTGGTTATCAAGCCATAGTATTATCAGTTGGCAAGAATTTGACGATAACAAAGAGCTTGAGACAAACCCTGAAGAAACAAATGTTTGTTTGAACTTTAACTCCTTGAAAAACTGTATGGGAGGTTCTTTAAACAAACAGTTGTTTTAAGACAATAATCAAAGGATGCAAGGAATCATTTCTTACTTGCTTGAATCAGCAGACTAACCACTGTACCTGAATGGTCAATTGCAGTAGAAGAGTGAGAAAACAAGGAAGGAAGCCAACAGATCCCCACTAACAAAATTGAAAAGGTGTCTATATTGTGAAATGCATATACATTGATTTAGCACAGCATGTGTTTGTACAATATTTAGATATCTGTAGAAAACTGTCAAGTCTATTATTTTCCTTTTTGAAGACAGCGTTGGATGGTGTTCTGCTGCTGGTTTGAATGTTCACTGCCATTTAGCAGAGGTGGTAAAAGTACAAGTCTTCAGTACTGAAGTAAAAGTATAGATACTTGAATAAAAAAATGACTCTGGTAAAAGTAAAAGTATTGAAGTTGCTCACTTACTTGAGTCAATGTTAAAAAAAAGTACATACTACTAAATGTACGTAAGTAAAAAAGTAAAAATTAATAATAATAAGACAGGTGTTTTAAACCAAATTCTACATTTTCTTTCGTAAGAACTTGTAGAATACTGGTACATTGAAACAAAGTAAATATGTTACCTTTGAACCCCTCAAGAATTTACCACGTATAATAAAAATAAATTGTAGATAAAATGTGTCAATAAAAATAAATGCAAATGCTCAATTATACCCAGAGCTTATAGTTAACATTTTTAAAAACGTGAAAATGCTAACTATAAAACTAAACAACCTGCCTAACATAGAAAAGCTCAAACTATACCAACATTTTTCATTTAGACTCAAAAGAATCATGTTCTCCAGGTTTCTGGAATGGAGATGTGGCCTTTTTGATCTGAAAATGAATCCTGCTGCTGGAAAGCCTTTCACAAGCAGCAGAAGCGGGTAGTGACATGTTTAGATTGAGTGTCAAGATATTAAAAATAAAAAAGCTCATTTTTAAAATGTAAGGAGTAGAAAGTACAGATATTTGTTTAAAAAAGTAAAAAGTACAGATACCATAAAAACTACTTAAATAGGCAGTATGACAAAAAAAACTTTATAATGGTGTTGCAACAGTGAAATACATCTCTTTAGCCTCGTTCAGAGAGCCAAAGTTGAAAAACTTCTGTTTCCTCTCTCTCTTGTTATTCCACATTTTGTAAAAAAAACAAAAAAAAACAGGAAAGCTGGATTTTTCCCATGTTGTGACATCACATCGCGAAAACTCCTCCTCCTGACAATCCTGGCTCCTCCAACCCTATAAGAATGTGCGCTCCCCCCTCTCAAACTACCTCAGAGGTAAAAAAAACAGAATTTAGGACATACTTTATTGTCATATACTATATGTAAAGCTATATATACAAAATGTGTTTTCTGCATTTAACCCCTCCCTGAGGAGCAGTGGGCAGCCACGGTGTAGCACCTGGAGCAGTTTCAATTTTAGTAACCGTTAGACCGCCTCGTATCGCCTTTGACAAGATCTGACATGTTTGTGACCCAATGGGATGCAGCGATTGGACAAATTTTTTTTTAACAATTTAACATTGTTTTTTTTTTTCAATAACTGTATTCCTCATTGCACATGATACAGAGCAACACAATTTCATTTCAGTTTCATCCTGTTCAAGAAAACATCAAAAGATAATCACAGCTGAGTTGAGTCTATGCAATTGGAGAATAAGTGCAGTTGTCTTCCTTTATGACAAGTGTTGATTTAACGCGATTAAAAATTAGAAATTTTATCATGCCCAGTTTGTATGGTTTTAAAGTACACCCACAGTCAATGCTTTTTACACAATGCTTCTTGTTTATTCATACTTAAGAAATAAATATCTGCCAGTAGAGCAATAACAGAAAAAGGAAGGTTTTGGTAAAACTTGGCAAAATTGGATACAACCTTGAGACAGCAACAAAAGTAGTTTATTTTTTCTTTAGCCTCTAAATTAATAGATAATTTGCATTTCTTAAACTCATTAGATTTGTTACACTAACTGACTTCTTGACCTTTGCAAGAAGAGCGTTAACAGTTTAGTTAATTACTGAGAAGGTTTGTTATTACAGTTTAGCTTACATATCTAGCTTAATGCCATTAAAGAGGTCCAAATACAGTTTATGCATGATTACATCGCAAATGAAGTCTTATATGTCTACTTCTCATACTATGGAAGTGTTTCTGTGCAAAGCAGCCTCTGTTGATGTGCTACTTATTAGATTTAATACTAAGAGCAGATTTCATTATCATTAGCCTTACACTGGGTGTTTAATTAGCTCATCAAGATAATATTGTGTCGTGCGAGCATATATCATCATGTAAAGTTATTGTCTTTCGTCACGTGTCATGCCTAATGAAGAAGACTACAAAAGGAAATGAGTAATAATTCACAAAAGAAAACATCATTAACATACACTCACTAGTGTGATTTATTTGTCTTTCGAGCACAACCTAATCTACACTGCTTTCTTCTCTATTATTTTGTTTGTTGAATCATTCTATTATTGTTTGCATTCATTTGCAGTCAACATATGCTCAGTTTCTGAATATGTCTGATTATGTTTACAACAAGTCCTGCTGCATTAAATGAACCACAGTACTGTTGCTGTCATATGGTGCGCCTTTCATTGTCACTTAACTTTCTGGTGTAGAATCAGAAGGAGTTATACAAGATTTTCAGAATGGATACTAAATACGATTTAACCTGCTATACAGTATGTCAGAAATGAGCACTTTGAACTTATAGGCATATGAATATAGGCAGAAGCAAATGGAACTATGAAGTATGACAATATCAAAAGAATCATCACTTTGAATCTGAGTAGATTGCGTTAGCCTACAGCAGAGGTGGAAAACGTTTGTCATAGTGTGGGCCCTTAGTGGAATAAAGTGCAAAACTTTGATATTTTGCATATAAGTACCTAAGAGAAATAGGAATAAAAAAAATTGATGGAAACACTCCAGTGGCCATATTGGCCAAAAAAACTCTAAGGATTAGCATAAAAGCATAATCATAATACATTTTTGTTGGAATATGGGCTTTAAAGTATCCAGACCTAATGTAAAAAATGTTTTGGACAATTACAGGTCAAGGTCACATAATTATTGTCAAGGTCAGAAAGTGATATGCTAAAAAGGCCCTAAAACAACAACTTTATGAGGAGGTAGATTTGACAAAATCAAGATATTTTCATATTACGTTTTCTGTTTTTGTTTGTATTTGTTTTCTGTGTTTTTGAAATTTTTCTCTCATTAGTGTGCATTTACTTCAGGGGCTGCTCAAAATTGAGCAAGGTCCGCATGTGGCTCCCGGGCCGCCAGATGCCCATGCCTGGCCTAGAGGCTAGGAACTATTTAGAACAAGTTAGTATTTTAGCTCTACAATACCATTAAAGCCAGCAGGAGCTCGAAGCCAAACGCATAGACATCATTAGGGCACACTGGGCTTGTTCGCACAGGTCTCTACTGAAGCTCATTTGATTCAGGGTTGTTTTTTCTGGAAACCCCTGTAGGACTCATCCTGCTGCTTTTTTTGTCCCATGAGTAGAGGTTCGGACAATTCAGTTTCCCAATTTTACATTTTTCTGTTTCTTCATCTTTCCCTGTTTAGAGGACTTAACTCGCTATTAAACGTCACAACATTGTACCAAACAGGCTAAATAGTTTTACATGCTTCAGAGAAGTTAAACAAACGTGAGCGTTACGCTGATCGGGCAACAATACGTCACCGTTCCCGTTTTCTAGGAAAAATACTATGAAGAGTGTGGTATGGTCCCAAATATTATCTTTAAAACCTTTAGAGAAGACATTATGAAAAATGTGTTTTTGAACACAAATGAGGTAACTTGATTGTCCACCGGCACACAAAATGTGAAATAAATCCATCCAGTTGTTTGTTGTGGTCTTTCCAAGTCTTACAACACAAAGAAAATTGCTCCGTTTCAAATTTTACACATTTGTGACGTCACAAATGTGTAAAATTCCACTGGTAACTCTACCCATGGACTCCACAAAACAAAAGACTATCACATTAAATATACTATTCCTGTAGTTAGAAGAGCAGAAGAGGAAGAGAAAGTGACAGCTTAACACTCCGGTGAGAGTTTGAATGACTGCTGCAGCTGCAGCTGTGAAACCCTAAGCACTGAGACAAACTCACTCTGTGTTTTACTGTAATGTGCAGTTTTTTTGGCAAGAAAACAATAAGTGTGTGGATAGAAAAAATTAAATAGCTTTGGTGATCACTGATCACCCAGTAAAAGAGCAAAACATGAAGTGAGTGAGCGTCTATAGACACGCACACTCATGAATATGCATAAGTAGGCCCCAAAACACCCCGATTTCAGAAGGGCTAAAACTCTGGAAAACAGGCGAGATTGGGAAAATAAACTTCAAATACTATGCTTTTGGGGTTCTTCGAACAAATGGAGATGGGTGAAAAATTGCATCATAATTCATCTTTAAATAACACAAACCGACAAAACCACCACCACATTTTGCACAAAATACAGCGCAGCAGTGATCTGAGGTGCAATGCTCCTGCCTTGAGGTGTCACTGGGTAAACTTGTCACCAGTTCAACTAATACACCTACAGTTGTCTTTGTAGTGTGCCTTTTTAGATTTGCAGATAGATATGCATTGCCTTGTACTACCACCTCCATGAAACATTGTAGTATTGTGGGCAAATTGAGCTGTTTTATTGGATTTTAAATCCAAAAACTTTAGTGTACTCCTCCAATATAATAAAAACAGATGAACTTCCATTAAGTGATTTATGTAGATAGGTGAAGAATATCCAAGAAATTAAAATAGCCTTATTTTGGGGGTATAAAAGCATGTACATTGAGTTATTCAAATACATACAATAAGGATTTTTAAAACTCTTCCTGTAATTTGCACACCTAAACTAGCTGGCTAGATGTGGATAAATGTATTGTTCATCAAATAACAATTTGACAAAGAAGTTTAAACTGGGAATTATCTCAATGCTTTGCATCAACTTGGTAAAAATTCATTAACTTTGCTTCAGAAAGTAGTCATAGCCTCTATGATAGAAAATAGGTCTGGCATCAGAATATGAAGTGCTCATTGTCATTTCCAACCAGTCCATGAAGCTCTAGGAGAGAGAAAAAAACTGTATTTGTATTGTGGTATAATGGGATAATGTGTCAGATTCATAGCCAGCTGGAATATAAATAAATATTACCAGTTGAGTTACCTGTTGGCATCATGCAGCTGTCTTTATCACCCAGAAAGCTGTTCTGCCAGAGTCAGCTGGCCGTTCTCAAGGCAGCAGCACTATCAGCACCAGCCCAAGCGTTTAAAGTGTGGGGATATCTATAGTGTCCCACTGGGAAGCTCCTTTTGAATTGTGGTTTTTAACTGAAAACAGTCTAAGCTGTGGTGACACTGCCAAGCTGGCAGGAAGAAGAGACCTCATGCAGCCAAAATCTTATGATAATGTCAGAACATATCAATAAACACTTGCAAGGAAGGCTTATATTGCTCCCCAGGTATATGGACCAATAAACTCTACAATGATATGGATTGTAAATAAAATGAGAACACAAACTGTAAATATTTTCCCCATAATTTTACAAAAATATTTATTGCTAAATCAACTTGCAGGATTTATCATTTGCACCATTTATCCAATGTTTTGCAGGCCAAAAAACCACCAACTTGATGTAACAACGAACTTCTTGTCATGTAACGGTAAATGATACTATGTATAATTTTGTGTATAAAGTCAAAGGTAAGATATTCCAATGATAAACAACTTAGTCATTTTTTGTAGTTTAAATGTTTATCAGGAGCAATGGTGGTTTCTCCCCCGTCAGCCTGCACACACGCAACTTCCTCTTCCTCCCGGACATGCAGTGTCACTGCATTCCCCGTTTTTATTTTAATTTTATCGTTTTAGCTCACCATCGCCACATTATCCATGAGTTCCACACATGCTCTGGTCGAGTGTGCGCTGTTAGGACCGTCAACTCTCGTACGTAGCGCCATTTTCTGTCTCGTAAACACCTTTCCTCCTTTCCCTCTTAGCTCTGCTGAGATTGGATGATCTCTCATCCAAAGGTGCGCTGCTACCTCCTACATGTCACCTATTATTTTGCTATCTGGCTCACAGGCTGGGGGTATTTTATACCCCCCCTCTCCCTCCCCCTAATCCCGACACGCAGCGATGACCCGTTTAGCCATGTTAGTTGATGGTTTTATCTCACGATCACAACATTATTCAATTCTGTGTTGGTATGTGGAGCTGTGAGCTGCTAAATCCGTCACAATATCACTCCGTAGCGCCATAATCTCACTCGTTCCTGCTTCTTCCTCCTTTGCTGGGTCGCATCAGTGGCTAATCTCTCATTTAAAGATGTACTGCTGCCATCTTCAGGGCATAGTTGATCACTACAACAGACTAGTGTTGTGTTCAAGACCACACTATCCGAGACCAAGACTTGCCCGAGACCAGAATGCACCGAGACCAAGACAAGACCAAGACTTTCGGGAGCCGAGACCGAGTCAAGACCAAGACCGAGACAAACCGAGACCAAGCCCAATACCATAAACATTTTTTTTTCAATTTAAAAAAATATATAAATAAATACAATTATGGCAAGGTTCAAGAGTTAAATAACATTCTCTCTTTAATTTTAGTTTATTTTAAATACATTTGACGGACAAAAAAGGTGCCTGCAAAAAATTAACTAAAATATTAAAACTACTACTGCTACTGATAAATTCACAATTATTCTACAAATTTGAAAACAAGATTTTTATGTCAGCTGAATGTACAGCAAGTGTTTAAAAGCATTTCTGCCAAGAAATAATGATTCTTGGTTCTGAATCTTTCAGTTGTTCAGGTTTAACAGGTCACAGATTTCACAAGATAATTTTTTAGTTTGAAAAAGCCTTTACACAGTCCATTTTTATTAATTCACTTAGTTGATATAGTTTAATTTGGTTGCTGTAATATAACTAGGATATTCAATTAACAAAGGTTTCCAACTGTAACTGTAAAAGTGAAACTTTCTGAAATAAAACTACAAACAAGTTGTCAGCAGTGTAAAAAACATAAGAGCTACAGGTAGATGTGAAACTAAATAGAACAAACTCAAACCCTGGAAAAGTCATGTGACAAATTAATCAATAGTTCTTGTTGAGAATTATTATTATTATTCTGGATACAGTGGAAACAGAAACTATAAAAAAATAATTATATTGTGAACCTGTTTATATTGTGGGGAACATATTTTATACATAAATGTAATTGGAGTCTAAAGACACAAAAAAAACACCACTTTAAAAAGAAAATAGATTAATATAAGACCTCTTTACAGTTATTTGACTCATTTTGGGCTAGTGCAACTCTGCGGCGATGACGCGCTGGTGACGACATGAACCAAGATGGCGGCGGCCCGGACTACAGCCGACATTATGTAATAAAGCCTTAAAAGACATGGATATAATGAAAAAAGTGGATGAACAGATGCATAAAATATGCAGACTTTCACACGGACACACACGGACTTATTAAACACACACACACTTATTAAACACACACAGACCTCAGTAAATACGGTAAACGGAACAGGCTTCAGCGCTCGGCTGGCACTAGGACCCAGAAGCAGAGTAAGTGCGTCCCCTATCCAGCCTTCACAGGCTGTAATATCATCAGTTTATCATTTTACCAGTTATTAGAGGTACTGTCTTTATCAGGGAGATAATATTTATTACTGGTGATTGTTTTCTGGAGTTTTACTGGGATTTTTACCGGTAATTAGTTCATATCTCCCTTGCGCTCCGTGGTCCAAACTGACACCGCAGCCACACACGTATGAGTGTGTCACACACGTATGAGTGTGTCACACACGTCACTCAGTCACATTAAGGAAGGTTGTGGTCATTATACAGGGGGGATTAAATAATGAATAAAGGAATGTTTTATCCCGTTCTTCTCCGTATTATTATCACATTATAAAAAAGGTTAAAAATAGCAGGAATTAGTGCTGGTCTCGAACGGTCTTGACGGAAAATCCCGAGTCCGGGCAGCCCGAGTCCGAGACAAAGCCGAGTCAAAATGCTTCAGAGTCCGAGACAAGACCAAGACCTTTAAAATTTGGTCTCGAGACCGGTCTCGAGACCAAGACCGGTCTTGACCACCACAACACTACAACAGACCACAGCTTAGATATTGATGAGGGACCTCCACCAGGGTGTTTTCTAGTAATCCCAGTGAAAAAACGCAAATGACGAGTTATCTTGTCAATGGCACTGAACGTTTGGATTTGAAAGGACAAGTTATCTCGTTAATGGCACTGAGTGAGTTAACGTACCATGTCAACAAATAGCAATGATAATACCAACAGAAAATTGCCTGATAAAAAAGATAAAAGCAATTGAAAAGCATAGTACAATTGAAATAACTATGAATAGGAAACAAGAGTAAATGGACTGTATTTAGGAAGTGATGTCCAGTCTTGTGAAAAAAAACAAACCTGATAACATGCACATGGTTCTGAGTGAATAGAAGAATGAATAGGCTTTTTGAATAATACGTGCGTGCATAGGAACAATGAATTTGCACACCACCCGTGGAGGGCATTTATAGGCCATGCATATCATTGCTATAAGTAAATAGATGTCTCACCCTGATGGTTAGTATACTGTTAATGTGTTTATTGCTGGATTTAGATTTAACAGGGAGGCGACGTCTCAATATGTTGAAATATATTGAAACGAATATACGAATATAGTCTTAGTCTGCAAATAGCCTCAAAATATTTGTACAAAAGATGTTCAATATTAGCTTTTAGTCAATATCTGAAATACAGTGTGTATATATATATATATATATATAAGAAAAATAATTAACACATTAAGCCTACTTTTAATGTGATTGTCCACTGGATTAATGACAATTTTAGTTTATGACAGCGTGTTAGGGCCACATTAAATTAAAAAAGAATCTGGGCACTACAAGATTCAAGCCATAATATTTCTAGAATAAAGTTGTATTTTATCAAATTAAAGTTGTAATATTTTGAGAATAAAGTTGTAATATTTTGAGAATAAAGTTGTAATTTTATGAAAATAAAATGTAAATGCAAACAGGAGCTTGTCTGTGTTTGCGGTCACTCGTGCGTTACGGAGAATGCGCCAGACTGATTTGGAGCAAATATACAAAGTGGTCGACTTCAGGGCTATCGGTGTTAGTTGCGTTCACTTCGACAGGGAATTCTGAGCAATATACCATTACAAGTTTCTTAAGATATGGCTTCATTCACAAACAATATTTACAAATTATATACATACAAAGGAGGGATCACATTCAATCTCATAAAACACCAGTAACATCACCCAGAAAATGCATACAAATATAGTTTTCTCAGGGAATCAGTTCCTGTTCATTGTATTTTATCCTCTATGGTTAATTATGTTGTAGAAGAAGCATTATTGTCAAATAGTTGTTTTTTTATGTTTTAAAGACAGTGGATTTGTTTTCTTAAGTTGATTATTTATATCAGTTAAACATAAATTGTTGTGCAAAAGAAACTGAATGATTACTTTTTTAATTTCAACTGTAGGAGGATGAGTTATTATCAATGGGTTATATAACTAAGAATATTAATTATGATTATTAATATTACTTCAAATTTTGTGGGGTGCCACTCCTTTTAACAGGAGAAATATGTCTAAGTTTTTAGACTAAACTCATCGATGTGAAACCAGGGAAAAGTAAATTCTAACAGCAACATCTACACCATAATCACAGCTTTAATGAATCAGAGGAATCAAAGATTATGTTTAACCTTTTATTCAAAAGTCAACAATTAACACAGTCAAAATACCAATTGAAATGGGATAATTAAATCATGATAAAATGCATTTCTAGGCTAATAAAAGTGAGGATTATATGTAATAAAGTGAAATCACTATTCTAGGAGAATGCTAGTCTACTCAATATTGAATAAAATGCAGGATACATATTCGAATAATAAGATCATAAAATCAAAGAATAAAATCATAAAGAGAGCTCATAAAACAAAGCGAGGAAGACAGACAGGGAAGACGAACAAACATGAATGAGATGAACTGTGTGGAACATGTTGTGTGTGTAAGTGTGTAGTTATGGAAGTATGTATGTGATCTATTGTGGATGAAGTTTGCTGATGAAAGTTCATTCAGGTACCTTGAAGATGATGTCAGGGTTGGACCTGGAGGTGCTGTTTGAAGAAATGCAGTAGGACGTGCCACCGTTGAGTTCTGTTGCGTTTCAACAGAGTAGAGCCCCTTCAGCCGATCCAGGCGGTTCTGGCCTTCGCAGCTGGGTTAGAGAGTGGCCCGTGGCTTACCCCAATGGGTCACGGGCTGGGCTTCTTTTTCGGCTGTTACGCACGTCACTAGATGCTGGATTTGACCGAACCAAGCAGCTGTTGATTCCAAAAATCTAACTGTTTCAACTAAAAATAAAATGAAATAAATGAAAAGGTGGGGAAGGGAAACGCGTTGAGCATGAAACGCCAGCGTCCCAAAAACTGAAGTTAGGAGCGGCTTTTTTCCTTTTAAAAGGTTATCTTTGGGACTTGCCTCCCAAGAAGGAAACTTCGTTGATTGGTTTAAAGTTGCCAGCATCTCAGCTGGCTGCCCTTAGGTGTGTCTGGGGTGTGTGTTTATGTGAGACAAAGACAAACAGGAGAGATGATTCCTAGATTTACACATAAACTATAATACTGAGTTCAACATATTCAAATAATCTTTTCAACATAATATCTTGAAATATCATGTATTACAAAAGAGTTTGATACCAAACACGACTGGAAAATAGCCTAGGATCACTTTAGGAACCGGTTAATGAATTTTACTTGTAATTACTCATAAACATAAATGTCAAAAATCATGTTATGCCTCTTCTTAACTATATGGTTGCAGTAGATACCTCAAACTAACTTTTGTGATGTTTTCTGGTATTTTAAGCACTTTTTAAATAATTGAACATTTAAAATAGCATTCTGTGGGTATTAAATTATCTGAAAAGAGTGGAATAGGACAGACAACATTTGCAATTTCAATTTCTGTAGAAACCATTCCATTAATGTTTTCATTTGTAACTTTTCAAACATAATACAATTTCTTTGTTCTCCCTTCTTCACTGGGACACATCTCAGAGAAGGGGCCTGGAAAGTGTCCTGCTGTGATATCTCACCACAGGGGGTCAAAGGGTCATTGGGACAGTTCTGTGATCTTACAGCATCCCAAAAGTATCTGTTTGTAAAGGAGGGAGAAGACGGATGTTCTTCCCCCGTGTGGAGTCGTAAAAAGAGTTCGTACTGAATATTTCAAAGAGTTGGGTCAGTCTTTTCGGCTATGGTATTGGGTTCAAAGGCCGCATAGTGGGGTTAGCTATGCACCTCAAAGTTGCGGGGGCAGTTATTGTGTAAACAGTTTGTGATAAAGAAACAGGCTCCTTGGTTAATTCCTGCTAGGAAGAGGGTCTTTAGGCTTGATGTGGTTTGGTTCCCTACACAACCATATAAATTCAAACTTCATTTAAGAGTTTTTTTATTGCTTATATGTTTTTGTTAATGTACTATTATCATGCACCAAACAACACTAAATAATTAATGAGTATTTATAACTTGTACAAATACATTGCGGTTCATAAAAAAAAAAATAACATAAAAAAAGGTTTCAGTATTGCGATATTACCTGGAACCGCGATACTTTGTCTGGTATAGTATCATGGTTACTCATTTTGGTATTGTGACAACTCTACCTGTTTGTTTTTATTTTTTATACTTATAAACTTTATTCTCAAAATATTACAACTTTAATCTCATAGTCTTCAGATTTGATTTTAATGTGGCCCTCATATGTCGTCATATCAAGTGCCATATTTATTTTTTAGCATGTCTCAAAAAGCAGCACATAGAGATAATTATGTTTCAGCGGAGATACTGATGTCAACCTATATTCAATTTTACCTGCTGATAATATTGATGGGCTGATAATATCACACTTGTTCAGTCACTTTAATTGGAATTGACCCAACCTTCTGTCCTTTGTGAGCTGGATCAGTTCTACAATTGTCGGTGTGTGTTTTACAAACTCCCTTTTTAACCCATTAGTGATATGTACCGGTCAAAGCAATGTCAAACTTCCAAGTCAATAATATCGTATTTTAATTTTATTTTAGCTTTCCAAAGTGTCTTAAAAATTTGACTGGCTTTATGTTTATTAGATATGTGTATAGGTGGTTCCTCAGTAATTTTCAGGATAGTGGAAGAAGAAAATAAGGCCTGCTTTTTTTCCTCCATCATTGCCACCTTCCATCTTGTCTCTATGTAACTAATAACCACCCATCCATTAAACTACATTGAGGAGGATTAAGAAAGCAGCCATGCTCACCAGTGAGAGAAAAATAATGAGGCCCAGTAAAAAGATGAACTTTAGCTTATAAATACATATTGATAGGTAAGAAGTTCTTGTACCTGACCTAAGCTCTCCAAACAAACTAGTCAAAAATGTTTAGACACTGTTGTACTCTCCATTGTATTTTTTTACTGTACAGTTTTATATTTAAATAAAGATAGATAGAAATGAGACAACCAAGACAGGTTTTTACTGGTTTGGTAGAAGTTTAGGACATATTTGTGCTGCGAAAAATGTTGCTGCCTGGAGAGTTCCTCTTGAAAAGAACTGGGCCACATAAACAGGAAATAAACAAAGTAATTTTAGAAAACATTTGTGTGTAGGCGTGATTGTCAGTATGTGAATGTGTCCCTAATTTTTTATTTCTATAGAACACAGAAGATGTTCTCTCTTTTTTTTGGTCACACAATAGAAAAATGGGAACAAACATGTTTTTTGTGAAAAAGGTTTCCTGTTGTTAATAAAACTCACTGGAAAGAAATTATGTAACAATAAAGGAACATTGTTTGATTAATAAATTTATCATTAGCAATTTCACATCTGAGCAATAGCAGTAGCTATCCACTGTAAGGTTACTGTTCTTTCAATAAGAAAACATTTCAATTCACAGACAAACTTTCTATTATTTTAAGATGAGGCTAAAAAGTAAGACTTTTTTGAGCTGACTGCAGCAGTGGGTCCTGACGCGGGCTTGTTGGTGACATGTTGGTGAGTATCACTGCATCTCTGTCATAGCCATAAAGGTATTAGCAACATGACCTTTAGATAAAATAGCATGTTCAAAAACATATCAAGTGGGATGGAATGTTTAATTTCACTGAAAGATTGAATGTATTTCTAAACAGCTTCAATAATTTCAGCTCAGTATCTTAATCATTGATGTAAACAATGATTACGATAAACTGTTACCACAAGTGACATGTGGTAATAGTTTTTTTCTTTGAGGCACACTGAACAACTTTAGGAAATCCACACATTCTTTCCACATCCTTCAGACATTTATTAGCTACGAGTGACGAGTGTCACACGTGTCCGTCTCCCAGCATACTGCGGAGCAGGTTGCTGTACAAAACGTTGATGGTTTGACCACTTGCTCTGGTTGACAGAGATTGGCCATGTCCTTGGGAAAGACAGTGACGGTTGGTTGGTTATGTGGTTGGTGTCACTCGGTGTACAAATGGGTGACTATGCTTAAAGCTGCAGTATATAAGTTACTTTTTGGCATCATTTGGTCAAAAATCTTTAATATATTTGAGTACAGTAGTCTCTCGCTATATACATGGTTCGCTTTTCGCGGCCCCTGTGTTTCGCAGATTTTTTGTACATTGCAATTTTGCATGCATTTTTTTTACAGCGTATGAACACGCATTGTGTTCTGCGTCCTGATTGGCTAAGGGAGAACCCACGCATTGTGTTCTGCATCCTGATTGGCTGCTGCGTTCACACCGGATGCCATGTCAATATGTCCAGATTACATACAAATGCTACATACATGCTTTATGTCTCTAAAACATCAGAAAACTCTCCAGTAACACAAGATGAAGTCCCTATATTTGTCACCAGTCGCTATAAAAAAACTGTCGCAAACAGTTTCAGTGTGCACGTTCACGCAAGAGGACCGGTAAGAGAGTTTTAATTTTTGTCAAGAAAAGGAGGGAGGAGCATAGAGCATCTCATGATTCTACATACTGCAGCTTTAACAGTGCTGAGCATAATTAGAAAGGTAATCAATTGTTAAATAAGATGTGTGTGCGAAACATGAAGACATCTGATTGGTTCTTTCAAATTGGACTAAATGGCAGAGATTGGTCAGAGTTTTAACAGAATTTAATGGATCAGTCCATAAAAAATAGGCAGATTTGATCAGAAACCGTCCTACGGATCTATTGACGCCATTGATCTGAGTTCATGCAGCAACACAGTCAGTCAGTCTGCACCATTTGAAGATGATCTACTGACCATCAACCAGCAGGTTTGAGCCCTTGAGTAGCGTTGTGTCACCACACACTCATAGGTGAACATTGTGCCATCACTGTGTAAATTATGCATCTGATCAGCTGATTCTGGCCTGATGCTCCTTACATCAACGCGAAACCAGAGTTTGATGGTCAAAACATCGCTGAGGCGGTGCGTCCATAGCGCACACAGCATCCTCTCTCCACCGCAGCGTCACCATCATATGACCTCCTCTAATCATCTTTGTGTGATCTTGTGCCATGGAACACAGCATTTTTAGGTCACTACTCACACACTAAGCCTAGATTAAAGTCTCCTTGAGACACTATCAATAAAAGTATCACCGTAGAAGTCCAGCTCATTATTCAACATCAATCATAACATGAAGTGCTGTGGCCCATATACACAAATGTGTCCTTATTTCTAAAAATCAATTTAAATCAGTGCTGCTCTGCTTGTTTACTTAAAATACAAAAGGTGCATTAAAGGAGGCTGCTGCAGCTCGTACATCGTGTCGGATTAAGATAAATAGTGTTGCCAAAACCTGCACTTTTCAGCCCTTAGAATAGACACTAACTCAGAGTGAAGACATGTACATTTTAACTCCTTTATCTAGCAATGTTTCCTGTTGTGAAGGAGTTTTATTACAAAACTTTTATATTGTATTTGTTTAAGAGAACTTTTAAGAGAACAATTCAGTTAGCAGTAATTACGGTGATGAATAAATCAAGGAGTTAATCCATGCTGTATGTTGCAATAAGTACATTGATGAAGAAGAATTACATTTTTCAAAAGGTTGAAAATGCCTCTTGAAAGTTTGTTTTCATCTCTACCTAATTGATATTTGAGGAACGGTTTCGTGCATTGCATTGTGGGATGTGTTTTTACTTCATTTTTCAAATGATCTTTCACATTTTGAGCTATGAGGACTGCACTCTCTTTATCTGATATATTTGTTTTGTTTTTTTTTTTACCCCCCAGAAGTTTTAAACCAATATTTTTTTTTAGCATCACAGTTTTGGAGTTAGGGAATCCAAAATTTTTGATGATCATTATTAAAAAGTAGACATTTTATATTAAAGATGATGTAAAACATCAACATTCACCTATAAAGAAAGACAATGCAAGTGCATTGTGCATGTTTTCTCTACCTTGGATATGCTTCTCTTAGTCTTACACACACTTTATTCCGTCTGTTATCACTCTGACACCAGTATGTGGGGCAGAGAACGCGCAGTCACGGACGTCTGCTTTTAATCCATTAGAATATGTTTGGGACTTTAGACTGTTGCTTCACCATGTAGGAAATGTGGTCTTCAGATAAAGAAATGGGCTATACTTGTGTAGAACCAATTCACGGTTATTCATCGAGCTGTTCTTTCATTAGGGTTTTCAGTGTGTTGCCACATGACATTTTAACACAAATATGAACAGATTTAGCCTGGAATCAATCTGCCAACTTCATGATGATAAGATATCACCTCTCTATCAATTGAAACTAAGAACCCAATGAATGGGTATATAATATTGATTGAAATATCTTTTACACCACTGCCATGCCTTCTTCCCACAATGCATTTTAGTGGCACACACTCCACTATAAATATCAATTATATAGCCTTGATATAAAAAGGAAAATGCATGGGATATTCTGACATCATTTTATAAGAGAAAGCTATAATGTCAGAGACATGAGTTGCATGCCTATCTGGTAGATCAAATCACATGAGCTGGTTTTAATCCCTTCTGACAACTGCAAAGTGGAAAAAGTCCACAAAAGCAGCAGTGGAGTTAATCTGAGCTGGTCATAAAGGTGGTCACCACAGCATGGCTTTCATGACACTGGTGCAAATCTGTCGGCTTTTTCCTGATTGTGAATCATCCACTATGAGTACAAAATAATCTCTTAATATCTGTTTAACCCAAAATCAAATACATTGATAAAGGAACTCTTGGTGGTGTTTTCTTGTCATTTTAGTCCAGGGACCACATATGGTGCAATACGTTAAAGTGAGCCAGATTCTACAATCCAAGCAACGAATGTCAAATCAACTAAGGTGCAAAATAATTCATCAACACACCTCTTGAACTCAAAAAGAAGGTGGTTCTATTTCAAAATATTTAGTGAGATGTCTCACTATGGGATACACACTCCCCGTAGTCCTCAGAAGCACTTTTCTCAATCCACGAAGCCCTGACTGGCTGGAAAGAACTGTCCATCTGCCAGGGACACTCACACTCTCACCCTCACATCTCGCATTTTTTTTTTTTACCAGTTTAACTGTCCACAGGCGGATCTTCGATTTCCGGTCGACGGATGCTGGTAAGTATAGAAGTTTTGTGTGAACCACAACTGGTCGAGAAGCAACCAGCGCTTACCTTGCTCTGCTTGGGCGGATCATCTCCAGTGTGTTGAGGCCGTGGAGTTCTGGACCTGTGCAGAGCTTGGAGCGGGGCAGTCACCGTCGTGAGAGCGCCGCAAGGAAAGCCAACATGCCCAGGAGCCCTGAGGCTTCGAGGGCAAGGCTGGACCTGAGACTACAGCTGATGTCTGGGAGCTCTGAACCTGGCTCGGTGCTGGGGATCATCTGTTGCCACGCCAGCCTGCTTTGTCTCCCCGGAGACCCAAGCTACCAGCCAGGGCGGATCATCTTCAGTCGGATTTGTCTGGCAGGACGTATGCTGCAGCTGTGCTCTCACTGAGAGCTCTGAATGTCCTATCCCTCCTTACAGCTTACCAAGCTGAATTGTGTGAGGATTTTGCTCAGTCTCAGGACCCACGACAATGGAGGCTATTTGTAGCAGGTGTGTGTCTCTTCATCCAACGCTGCTCCATGCAGGCCACGGGTAACGTAATGGGCAACGTGGAGCTTCAGGAACGAGAGCGTTGGCTCGACCTTGCTATCCTTTTTGACGCAGAAAACAGCCACATCCTTGATGCACCAGTGGTCCCTGATAGGATATTCAGCCTGGCGCTGACTTTTATGCAGCGGCGCTGCAAAGAACAGTGATGGAGTGATGAAGCTCTCTGCCTGTGTCTTCCACGGAAGCCTTTGGCCTTGTCTCCACCCACACGGAAGAGACCATTTCAAACTGCCACTCAGGGTCCGCAGTTCAAGACACTGAGTTTGGCTGCTCCGTGATCCGCTCTGCCTCAGCAAGGCCCACCCGACTGGCCCGGAAAGCCCACAGCTTTGGCCGCTACTGAGCTGACACAGCCTGCTCAGCATACACAGATGAGGAGGAAGGAAAAGGCGATTTGTCCGCTTCCTTCCCCCCCGGTGAGGCTGCTGGATGTTCCTCATTCACCAGCTCCGCCTGCTACGTTTTCACGCGTGCCCCAATGGGCTCCTCCTGCCCCATCCTCCCCACCACCAAGGCATGGTCCTTGGACGGTCGGGAGAGAAGGACATGTTTCTCAGTGTGTGTACATCACCCAAGCACCTCGGCCAAAGGCCAGGGGCGCAACATGTGAAAGCAAACTCTTCCACTATAAGTAGCGTTGTATTGGTGCTTGCTGTCTCGAGGATCGGACAATATTGAGGGGTTATAGGTTGCAGTTTGCTATAGATTGCAGTTTGCGGCTGTCCCTCTCCGGTTTGCCAGCGTAATACACACTCAGGCCCAAGGGGACTCCGCACGTATACTACAGGAGGAGATCGGCTTTCTGCTGAGCAGAGGAGCAGTCTCGAATGTTCTGCTCATACTGTCCCAAAGCGGTTTCTACTCCAGGTATTTTCTGGTCCCCAAACGGGGGTGGGCATTCACCCTATCCTGAATTTACGGGCTCTGAACAGGTTTCTCAGGAGATCCAAGTTCAGGATGCTTACGCACGCTTCCCTTTTGTGCCTGGTGCCTCAGGGAGATTGGTTCACGTCTGTCGACCTAAAGGATAAATGTTTTCACATCCCCCTCACAAAAGTACCTTTTGCTTTCCAAGGGGTTTGCTATGAATACCATGTGCTCGTCTTGGGCCTCTCACTGAGCCCGAGGGTGTTCGTGCGATGCACGGAAGTAGCGATAGATCCACTGAGGAGGTGGGGCATCTGCTTGGCCACCTATTTGGACGATTGGTTGCTTTTGGCACAATTGGAATCGGAGGCCACTGTGGTGGAGTGTGTGGGGGAAGGTCGGTGAGGTGAGATGTCAGCAGTGTTCCTCTCACTGATCCACTTCCTCCCATCTCTCAAGGAACATTAAGTCCTTGTGATGGATAGTACCACAGTGATAGCGTATATCAATCGCCAGGGCGGCTTACGCTCCCGTCGGCTGCTGCTGCTGGCACGCAGACTGATCCTGTGGAGTTGCAATCATCTCTTCTCTTTGAGAGCAACGCACTTTCCCGGGGTCCTGAATGTAGGCGCGGACCTGCTGTCCAGGGGCGCGCCAGTGTACGGGGAACGGAGGTTACACCCAATGGTGGTGCAACAGTTGTGGGCCCGTTACGAACAGGCCGAGGTGGATCTGTTCGCCATGGAGGAAAACACGCAGTGTGAAGGGCTGGTGCCTCAAGGGGTGTCCCATCCCTTTTCAGTGCCCGGTGGGGGTGATCTTATCATTCATGCAGGGCCTGATTGACGCAAAGCCTTTTCCACTGTGAAAGCAAATTTTGCGGCGATCGCAGCCTGTCATTTGTAGGTTTTGGGGATAAAGAGGTGAGTCAGCACCCGCTGATTGGCTGTTTTATGAAGAGAGCATGCAGGCTCCTCCCCGTGTCCAGACCACTGGTCCCACCGAGGGATCCGGCGGTGGTTCTCATTCACACTTCATAACAATTATTATGAAAGTAATAAGTAAGTAATGTTTATTTCTATGGCACCTTTCACAGACAGAGGTCACAAAGTGCTTTACATATCAGCTCATTCACACTCACATTCACACACCACTGGGACAGAGCTGCCATGCAAGGCGCTAGTCAACCACTGGGAGCAACTTGGGGTTTAGTGTCTTGCCCAAGGACACTTCGACACACAGACCGGTATAGACCGGGATCGAGCCCCCAACCTCTCGACCAGAGGACGACCCCTACCACCTGAGCCACGGTCGCCCGTTAATAATAATTATTAATAAATGTAAGCCTTAAGTGTCCACCCTTTGAACCACTGGGGGAAGTGAGCCTTAAGGTTGCTCTGAAAGCGTTGTGTTGTTGCTAGCGCTGGCTTCAGCTAAACGGGTTAGCAACATCGATGGGCTCTCGGTTCACCAGTCATGCGCTCAGCTCCTCCCGGGCAATGTGAGGGTGATTTTTGAGCCCAACCCAGCCTTTGTGCCAACGGTGGTGAACTTTTTATCTGCCTTTGACCTCTTGGTCTTCCTGCCTTAGAGGATAAGCAGCAGCCTCTTTTGTTGTGTCCAGTCCGTGCATTAGGCACATACGTGAACATGAAAAGGAGCATCAGGAGGAGCGATCAGCTGTTTCTCTCCTGGGCTAATCCCCATGGGGGAAGCATGTTACTACGCAACGCCTGTCACATTGGGTTGCTTTGGCTTACAAGAGTCAGGGTCCGCAGCCGCCTGATGGTCTGCACGCACATTCGACTCGCGGTCTTGCTCAGGGGAGTGTCTGTTCAGGACATTTGTGCAGCGGCGAGTTGGACCTCACCCATTTGTCCAGTTTTACCATGCTGGACTTTTCTACTGTCCTGATGTATAACGGACTCTGCCTTGCTGGCTGGTGTTCCCTCGATAAACATGTCAGCAATACAAGAGCTGCCATATCCCATAGTGAGACAGCTCATGAAATATTATGAAATAGAACTTTAAGTTAACCATATAACCCCAGTTCTATGAGTGAGATGTGTCACCAGACAATCCTTCTTGCTCAAACAAACAAGAAGAGGTGCTTATTTTGAATGAGGAACTGTACATCCAACCCCCCTCTCATAGAAGGTGAGAATGTCCCTGGCAGATGGACAGTTCTTTCCAGCCAATCAGGGCTTGGCGAATTAAGAAAAGTGCTTCTGAGGGCTACAGGGAGTGTGTATCTCATAGTGAGCCATCTCACTCATATTACTCATAACCTCAAGTTTTCTTTATGATATCTGATTTCTATGTAATATTTAGTTCATGCCTGAATGCACAATTGAATTTAGTTCAGTTTAACTTGTGGCCAATAGCTTTACACTTGCATATGGACTGACTTTGTTCTTGCCATTGATGGGTTAATTTTCCACTAAATGGATAAACTGATTAGTCAATAAAGTTGTTATGGTCATTAGCAGTAGTTGGTGACAGAAGGTTCAATGTAATCTTGTGAACTGCACACAATTGCATTAAAAATATCTATATAAAACACTACAATGCCAAATAAATAGATTATTTAGATGTAAGACTACCACCTTTATGTTTGACCTCTATTGTGGCTCTGTAAAAACCCATAAAAGCCCCCTTACTCCATAAAATTCAGTCTGATGGTGATATCACAGCTTTGCATTAAATACCCATCTGTGGACATCACATCTCTGTAACATGTGCACATGCACTCAAACACACATGCACATGGCCCCTTGTGCCCACTTCCTGTTCTTGACTGAATGCTCATTCCTGCTGTCTCCATGGGGACGGTCTCCTAGCCCCACACACACACACACACACACACACACACACACACACACACACACACACACACACACACACACACACACACACACACACACACACACACACACACACACACACACACACACACACACACACACACACACACACACACACACACACACACACACACACACACACACACACACAAGAACACGCTTGTCCCATCCCATTTCTTCCCTGGCTGATCAAAAGCAAAGCTCTGTCAATCATACATTCTCCCCTCGAATCTTGGTTATGGAAGGCACTCACCCACTGTCTGTCTTCCTCTCTATTGCTTGACTTTTTTTCCTCCATTCATTCAGTTCTTCTCGGCCTCAATAGCCCTCTTATATCAAAGCCAAACAGGACAGCTGTCGGGCTGTAGATCCAAACAGTGGGTGGCCATCATGCATGAGGTGTATTAATCCACTCTGGCATTTCAAACCTCCAAGCCGCATCCAATCACTACATCTGTGTGGCCCCCCTCAGTATTTCACTTCCTTTTTTTTACTATTTATTGCACAGCAGGAACTGATACAGACAATGACAAAGTAGGGAATATATCATTCAAAAATGTAACTTTTCAGATTTCAGAAACTAAGTTTGTTTATCAATCATCAGAGTAAGCCAGGGGTAGTGCTAGATTGTAAGCTTTAAGAAACTGAAACTTGTGCTGTAAAATAACTCAGCTGACTGATACAAATGTGGTGATAAAGACAAAGGCATAACAATGGAACGAATGAAGAGAGAACAGCAAAGTCCCTGGCTGTTTTAAATGGCATACTAATGTTCTATTCATACTAAGTCTGACGTAAATATTACTATGTAGTTAGATACAGTATGAAAAGATTGAGTACGCAAGAAATACCTGGATGTATACTATATCAGGACATTTTTGAAGTATGCACGGTGGGCACACTGGTCATACTCAACCGCTCCATGACGCATTGCGAGCAGAATCAAGCAGGCTTAAATTCTGATGAGAAATGGCTGCTACAGGTGAACCCCTAAACAAAGCAGCCCATCTTATGATGGGAACCTCACCCTACAGCCATGGCCAGCTCTACTACAACAGGGACAACCAGGATTCCAGCAGCGGCACTCGACCAGTGGCACCCCCCCGGGGACGATTCCGTTTCCCCCGTTCAGCACAGAGACCTATTTTCTTCATAGCAGAGTATGGTCCCCGACTCTGTATGGCCACGCCTCAGCAGTGTCCTGTTCCTGCAGGTCCTCATGATGGTATGGATGCTCCCCCACCTCCCAGAGAGGCTACACCACCTCCTCAGATACCTGCTTACCCTGCATCCCTCCCCGACCCCATCCCTACCAACAAGGAAGGTGTGGACACTAAAGAGGTGGAAGAGGAAATTCCCCTTCCTCCTTCCTCCACCAGCAATGGTGTGGCACAGGTGGAGTCAGAGAAGTTGACCGTCAGCTCACATGCAACCCACCAGCTGGAGCCCACACTGGAGAAAGAGGAATTCCGCCTGCTCCAGCTGCCCTCACAGAAACTACTGTGCACGCGGCTGTCTCTGGGCCACAGAAGAAGAAGAGGAACCAAAAAGAGGCTGTTGGAGACCTCCTGATTAGGAAGCCTAACACGGAGCAGGTAGTGGTCCAAACAGAGCCTGAGCCTGAGCCCTCTCCAGAACCCCAGCCCCCTGCGGCCTCTCCTCTGGCCCAGGAGGAGGCGGAGCTCACCTGGGAGGAGAAAGAGGACCAATTAGATGCTGAGAAAATTCACAAAGATTCTACTCAGCCCACCACACCTGACAAGGACAACCAGTCCAAAAAGGAGCAAAGGAAGCCCGTCATCAAGGAGAAGAAGATGTATGAGCGAGAGTCTCTGCTCCAACTCCAGTTTGTGCCAGCCAGCTTGATCAAGCCTCCAGGTCTCCCTGACATCCCTGATGTCATCCTCCACAAGGCCAAGAGTAACCCTCTGTGCACACGTGAGCCCTGGTGCAAACCTAAGATAAACCGTGGCCCGGACTTCAGACCACAATTTGCCGACTTTGGACGTCCAGGCACGGGAGGCGGAAGCAGAGAACAAATGCAGAGAATGGAGCCGAGGAGGATCATTAACCTGTCAGTTAATGACCACGTGCAGCTGAACAAGGCAGAGAAAGCCTGGAAACCCTCAACCAACAAACTAGTGTGCAGCAGCTCTCAACCTAAGAAGCTGGAGGAGAGGGACTCGGAGCAAACAAAGGACTTGCTCAAAGAGTTCCGCAGTATCTTGAACAAACACCACCACCCAAACAGAATAAAGCTTTTTATTGTTTTTACATCTGTCAATGCTTTTTGCAACACTCAATGTCATTTATCATAAGTTGAAATGGGAACAATATTGCACTGAAATGGGAAGATGGTAATGTTTGCAAATAAAGAAATCTACACTTTATGTGTACAACATTTCAAGGATGTGGTGGCAGTAGAAGTGTGACTGAAAAAAATGGTGCATACAATTTGTTAGATGATAATAGGCTTGCAATAACAATACAATAGAATATTTTTGAAAAGGAAAAAAAGCTTTCCAACTTGCAAGTGAAATAAAAACCTTGCTTTTATTTGACTTCAACTCTGGGCCTAGTCACATACTTACCTTAATACCACTCGTACCCTCGGCAATACATCTTGTGTCTTTTTAACAGGTAATATCTCGTTGCACAATATACTGTCCCACGTTAATTAATTGTATGCTGAAACATTAGTAACAAAGTAAGATAAAAGTACTTAAGCATATCTAGTTGCAAGAATGATGTGACAAGGTCTCAACTCAAATTATACTATTTTATTTATCCAACCCAGAACAGTGTGTGATATGGCTCACAATATTTTCCAGGATACAGAGCACAACAGTGCAGTAGCCGCTTTCCAAGAAATTCACAATGTTCCTAGAAAAATCCAAGAATAAGTTGCTCCATTACATAGGCCACACTAATGGCCGATTGGAATGCTGTTCAAACGTCTCAGCTAATTAGAACGAGCAGGTAGGCGGGCTGCTGTATTCTGTTAAGTTTCAATTAATGAGTTTCCATCTACACATGAAGTACCCTCCTCACTGCCCCACATCTGAATAAAAATCAATTTACAGCTTTTTATAGTCAGTTTACTCTCCTCTACCATGAGCACCCAACTCCAGAGTCCAGAGCTGCGATTGCTTCTAAACATACCTAATGTGTTGATTTGGCAACTTTGTGTTGTTTATTTTTATTGCAAACTGGCTGAGTATTCTTACATTTTAAAACTTATTGTAAATTGTATTTTACCTCTTCCTGCCGTAAACCTTTATTTAGGCATAGGGAATGAAAACAAATAATAACAGAAGTATAACTCACTTCAAAGCAAATGTCCTCCACTCAGACCATGCCCTGCATACGAGGCACATCTTATCCGTCCTGCGTTACTAACGATGTACGTGCAGCAAAGGCATCACTCTTTCCACAAAATCCAAAGCTCATTTTAGAACGTTTGGTTCACAGAGATGTTCAGTTGAGTCATCCTGCTGCAGGGACAACGGCTGGTATAACGCAGTTCTGACTCCCAAAAGCTGCTTTCCCTGGACACATATGTGCCAGCTTGCTGAAAAATACACAAACAGAGCGCTCTGCCATGTTGGTCATATCCCCAACTTTAAATGAAAAAAAAAATAAAAAATAGCGGCCTATATGACAGAAAATAAAGGGTTTTTTTTATTACAGATGGTGAGGTTATCTTAGTTAGCATCTGAGTCATTGGGTATGGGTGCATCAATGAGGATTTGCTGGCAAATAATCTATACAAGCATGATAAGCAAGGTGAGAAAGATAACCTTCAATGTAGTTTCCAAGTAAAGTAAACTGCATCAATCAAAAGCTCAAGGTTATTTTAAACACTGATTTAAGGCATTGTAGTCATACGACTTACAGTTAGCTGCTGGTCTTTTGCTTTTAAGCAAGCATTTGTAGCACTGCCACATATCAAGAATATTATGTGCATATGGCTCACTGCTGTTTTGGCACAAAGAGACAAGAGTGACTTTTCCTGGCAGAACATGTTCAGCAGATAGGAAGCCCTATGGCTTTCTGGCTGAGGACAACAGTTGGGAGAGGCCAGCTGGCTAACTCCAGGTCTGGACATGAACTGACAGGAGAAATATGGTCTTAAAGACTGCCAGAGGAGAAACAGGGTCTGTGACAGATATCTGTTGGTCAAGGTTCGCCAACAACACTCTTCCATTCAGAGATTAAAACCTGAAGACATGTGCAACCACAGATCTGCTTGGACGTTGAACCTCCAAACCAGCCAAACCCAGAGGAATTCTCCATTATGGTTGATCTTGATTTTTACACTCCTTAAAGTGTTTGTCCTTGAATAATTTAGGCAGTTTTTTGTAAGCATAATTGACTTTACACATATTACTGAAAAGGCAAAACACATGATGTGGCTGTTCTTTATTGTGGACGAACAAATTTCATAAATTCATCTTTCAAAACAAGAATTTTACAAAGTTTGAGGTTAATTAGATTACCAATGACTCAGACAACACACAGGCCGACCTCCATTTCCCACAATAATTCTTGACCCTTGGCTGCTCATGACCAACCTGTCAGGTTAACCAATTTTCTGACTTCGATCACTTTCATAGTTATGTCTCTGTAGACAACGAAATCCCTACATGATATGCACTAATCTGACCAACTCAGTTTAGCATTAGATATGGTCTCTGAGGCGGGCTCACACCTCCCACACTGTGAAAAAACCCTGGTTTAGACCCTCAGTTGAAATTTGACCTAACTATAAGAAAATGTCATGGACAATAAAAAATACAAGTACAACTGTTTCAAACTATATGGAAAACTAATAAAGGCAGACCATGATTAGTTGCACTTTCCTAAGTATTTTTCAACCTGTATTGCAGACGAGGCTCAAGGTCTTGTCATTTACTTAGAAAATACTCCCTTTAGACCATAAGGCCGAACATTTTATGGATTTATATTTTTTTCAGTTAGTTTTTAAATGTGTTAATGACTTGGCTTCTGAACTCCTGTCCAGATTCATAAAGAGATACAAGAGTAACAGACTAACTCAGAGTGTGGTTAATGGGAACTGTAATTTACAACATTGCGGATGATCATTTGGACAGTCAGCTTTTTCCATTCAAGGCTGTATACTATGGAATACATTACGAAGTGATACAAAACTTACAACAGATATGGAAACTTGCGCAACACAGATAAAACGTTGGCTAAAAGAACAAACAGAGCTGTACTCAAATTCTAGCTTATTTTATCTGGATTTACTGTATATTTCATATATTGATCATTTAGCTAATATTGATAATTCCAACAGATAGTTTTTCGGTATTTTTTATTAGTTGAAGACTAGATTTTTATTCTACCCACATCAAACAGCTACTACTGCATTCTCTTGTCAGGATGTTGGTTATGTACCTGTCAAGCTGATTTCCAGTCGTCAATCAAATCTGCAGAAATATATTTCCTACTTTCTTTTGCCCTTGCAGTTAGTCTACCATGTGAAATGTTTAACACAGTAACAGTGGGGATGTAGAAAACAGAATCATAAAGGTATTACAAACTGAAAACACATTCCCTCGTACAAGGACATAGAAGCTGTTCTCAAGGACAAGGATGGCACATCCTAAAAATATTGCAGTAACTGAGGGGGAGAAACTAAAAACCCCACTCGAGAACCAAAAAATCTTGTCTTAGTAGTTATTCTCTAAACACTTGATGTCCTTTTTTCAGTCTGAAGATCTCCTACTGTATTTGGACAATGCATACAGTATGCATTGTTAACTTCAGTTGAAAGGAAGTAAGTATATTTTCACTGGCATTGACCTTATGCCATGAAAGATTACATTTTGGAGGGGATCAATTAAAATATTATGGATTAGTTTAAAAAATCTAAAAATCATTATCATCCAATCAAATGTGAAGGACCATGGTACCATGATCAGGAGTTCTCTGAGTGCTCTTGTTTCTGACAATATGCAAAGTGACAAAAAAAAAAAAGTCATGCTTGTGGGTATAAAAGCCACACTCAGACTGAACATTTTCTCATTTTTTATACATCAGTAATAGCCCTAGATTTTTTAAATCAGCATTTTATTCACTCAAATAAAGATAATTACTCTAAAAAAATTTTTTTTTTCATTTCATTGTTAGAGTAATTACCTTTATTTAAGTGTGTATGGAATTCTAGTACCTTAGTTGAGGCAACGGGACTTGAAGTTTGCTTGAAGACCATTCACTTCTCATCCAAGAGGCTTCTTAAGGAAGTTCAGAATTTTTACTGTGGAGTTGAATAGTTTTTACTAACCTATTGTGGGACTCATTAGCATACCAAGGGGTTCCTGGTATCAGCCGACTCAAGTAGATTGTTGGCGAGTCTTTTGTGAAGAAAATTATAGATTATAGATGTTGGAGAGATTGTGTCTCACACCCCTCCTCTGTTTATGTTTTATATAGAGCTTTTTATTCACACCTTTCAGACCATGTATCATTTTATCCAGGATCTATGAATTACTGTTAACTATTGCCCATTACATGTGGGTAAACTGCTGAGGTGTGAGCACCCGTATGTTACTCTTGCATAATAATGTCCTAAAATGTTGCATCCCCACAGGTCAGCTGGGAAGGTTTTGAACAAATATAATAACACGTATCTAAAAAGACAACGGATACAGCAACAGGTGCAAATGCAGATTTATTTCACATAACCGGGAATGTTTTTTTTTTTTTTTTTGGCAGGAACTTGATCAAAGCCTTAGTTTAAGTTTTTTTTTTAACAAAGGTAAAGCTTGTAGAGTGTTTACAGTAATAGCCAAAGTCTTCCAAAAAATTTGTAGTTCTTTATTTTGCAACACAGTGCAAGACCACCCTGATCAACATGGTTTGCGTTGTTTCTTTTAATATATGAAAGCAACAGCCCAGCAGACAGGCTCTTTAAACAGAGAAGAAAACAAGATGAACGCATATCTTAATCTTCTAAACTACTAAGAAGTGAATAAGCGCTGTCCACAAAATGTTTCACAAAAAGTCATTTAATTAAATTATGCATTTTTCTCTTTAGAAAACTGTCCTATCTCTACACATGCAGATAGCTGAAATAAACTACAGAAGACTACTACACTATGATCCGTCACTCTGGATTTAAACAGGCAATTTTCAAATTATACTTAGGCATGCTATCCACTTACCAAAATGCAACTAGCTTGATTGACTGCACTCATGTTAAATTAAGGGCACCTCAGAATGATGAAATGGTTTTCAGTGATTAAAAAATAATGCTCCGACACTGCACTTATCATTTAGTGCTGCAGAAGTGCTTCTGATGAATGTGGTTGCCTGAGATGTCCAAGTCTGTCCATTCAGAGGCTTTTTAAACTGCTCGTCTCTGACTGGGAAAACCGCGGCTGCCATTTTTGACTGTGTGCCTGAGTGAGTGAAGGCAGCCCGCAGCTCTGCGCACACGTGGCTTTGTTTGCATCATTAAGCAACTATTTGAATATTATACAGTTTTAAACCTACATTTATTTTTCAGTTCTTACCTAGTTGATGCAGGTCTGTTTTTTGCATTGACTTATGGTTCAAATTAAGACCTGTCCACACATAGCTGGGTATCTGCTAATTTTTTATTTTTTTATTTTTCTACAGTTTGGCCTGTCATCCACACAAAAATGCAGAATAACTTCACTAAAAATGGGGCTTTTGGAAAACTCTGACCAAAGTGAAGATTTTGGAAATCTTTGGCTTTGCGTTTGAGTGTAGACACTGATAAACGGAGTTTTAAGTTTCCAAACATCACAGGACTGTGCTGGCAGTATTGGTATGGGGTAGCGGTGCCCGGTTGGGGGTGTTTGGGTACGCCTGCTTGTCGGTCTGTGGCTGGTCGGGTGGCACTGCTTGGGAGGTTGATGGCGTCCTCTTTTGTCGGGGGGCAGGGGCCACCTCCCTGTGGGTGGTGTTGTATCGTGGGGCAGTGCGGGCCTGTGCTGGTCTTGGTGCAGGTTTCTCTGCTGTGCGGTGGCTCCCTATTGTGGTGGGGCGGGCCGCTCTTGGCTGGTATGTGGCGGAGATCTCCCCCTGGACTGCTGGGAGGTGTGGCTGGGGAGTGGGGGGTGCCGCCGTGCTCCATGGGGCCAGTATGGTTCAGGAGGTGCCACCTGGTGGGCTTCCGACCGTGCGGCTCAACCCGTCCCTGGGGCCCGCAGTGCTGCGTGGCGGCTGGCCACCTACCCTCTCTGGTGGCCCGCTGTAAGGACAGGCCGGGCTCATACCAGACAGGCCTTCTACATGGACCGGGGCACCACGGTGCACTTGGGACCCCAATACCTAAAGCTGCCAACAACAGGGAGTGACTTCCATTCATTTATGCAGTTTTGTGTGGATGGATTTATTTTTTTTCAAACAATGTGTGGACGTAAGTTTTCTTTTCTTTAAACTGAGGAGGGTGGATATATGTTTATAAAAATCCCCAGCTATGTGTGGATAAGGCCAAAGAGGCTAGCACCAACTAGTCAACATTAAGTAGTTTGGATGCAAAGTGGACTTTTCATCTATTACAATACTGTAAGAACTTATCAATTTTGTCTTAGTTTCCTAATATAGGGCTCTTTTGTACATTAATGAAATTGATTTCAAAAAGATTGGTTTTAGGGTATTTGAGTGAGATCAAAGCAGGATTATCCCCACAAACTCAATGAGCCTCATAGAGATGCTGGATGTAGCTAAAGTAGCATTTACTTCTTTGACAATGCTGTATTTCTTTAATTTGACAAGTTACGACTGAGATTTGTTAATTTCTCTGAGCTTACAAAGGCTTGCACAAAAGAGAAGATAATGACTGACATTATCTCCAGTCAGCATGGATATCTAAAAGTAAACCTTTTTATTCGCATTAATAATTATGAATGTGAAATGCCTACGGGCACTTCCTTTAGCTTCTCTGTAGTAGTAAGAATATTATTATGAGGAGTTGTAGTAGAAGTAGTAATTTTTTACTATCGGTGAGGCCTCCATTTCAGTGTTGGGTAAGTTACTTTGAAAAAGCAATTAGTTACAAATTACAAATTACTTTTCAAAAAAGTAACTAGTTACATTACTTAGTTACTGTCTAGAGAAAGTATTTAAGTTACATTACTTTTGGATTACTTCCTTGTGTCACAAAAAAAAAAATCAAAGATGTATTTTTTATGTTTTGATAAAGCCATTTAGATAAAGGTCATCTACAAGGAAGTTGTTGAAAACTGTCTCAAATGACAGAACATTAAAGTATAGTACACATTAGAGCTGAGGCGATTCCTCAAATTATTCTAGTAACTCAATTACATTTTTTTTTTTATTACTATTTCAAGATAGGATATAAAAACAAAAAGGTTGTGTAAAAAAAAAAAAAAAAAAGGAAAATCTGTTCAGTGCATATCAAGTCTGTTAAAAAAAAGGAGGAGGAGTAAGAAACTATAATTTCATTACAAGTGATTCCGTAATAACGTGTTACACTACTACGCTACTCCAGATTGTAATCTTGCTACAGTAACACCCAACACTGCCCATTTCTGTACTCTAAAGCACACAGAGGGAAGCTTTGGAAGCACAGGCTGAGGCTTTTTGACATCGGGTCAGATGGGTTTGTATTTTTCCTCCTTAATAAAAAAACATTTAAAAACTGCATTTCATATTTACTTGGGTGAGATATTACAATTGGTTTGATAATTCTGGACATTATATTTAAGTCTGATAATAATGCTAAATAATCTGGAACAGGGATGAGGGCAAATACGTTTTCAAGGCACTGAATAACAAATTTAACACCTAAAGCCTGAAGTCTCTCTAAAATTGTTGAAATAAACACAAAGATTGGTTTCTCTCAAAGAAATTAAATATTTAACGGGAATTTTTTATTTTCCTAGTTTTGATTTTGACAGACAACAGTCAAATTTGATATGCAAAACTTTAAAAAGTTAAAGGTGGTGAAACTCAGTGCTGGTCAAACAACTTGATTTTTCAGCCTTACTGAACAAAAGAAAAAAAAATGTAGTCGTTCTTCACAGAGATCGACATTAATACTGAGTCAACGGAAGTTAGTTTGCATGCTTTTAAAAAGTTACCAGCAGAAAAGCCATACAGTAAACACTCAGGAAGAACATACAAACTATGTACAGAGAGACCAGCTTACACCCACAATGTTATCTCAAGGTGATAGACTTATTTTACTGAGTACCGGTAAATGCAATTTGGACCATCCCATGTTTAAACATGTGAATGTAGAATAAGTCATTTTCCTGTGGTTACTGTCTTTTAAAGAAGATCCTTGAGTATTTTGCATAGTTACTTTCTCTCCATCTAAAAGTTTTCCTGTAAATGATTACAGTTTTTTTTCCATACCATGATGTTCCTTTCTCTCACACATTTTCACTTTAATCTGGTGCCAGATTTCTTTCTGATTCAAGGCAACAAGCACAATTATACTCAACTGTGACTGAGCCATAGTTTCATCCTTCATTTCCTGAAACCTTCAGCGTGAGAGTCTGAATGATCAATGAAGGCTGCCATGAATTTGTGAGAATTGTATCGGTTTTGACCTTAATACTAACTAGTGTTTAAACAGGATTGAGCATTAAACCTTGATAGATGTCAAATATTAAATCTACATATAAGGATATCTACAATTGTCAGTGAAGGGGCTATTCAGTGCCATACTATATAGACAATGCAATCACTGATTGTACATCTTCAGGACATCTCACATCTTGACTGAGAAATGTACCAATCAGTCATCAAATGAAGCCAATTTGAGAATGTTCTTTGTAAAACACAAATAGTCAGTTGATCGCCCTCCTGTCATAGATACTGTTCTCTCCTACGATAATTCAAAGACTCATTACTGCAGATAAGACTGTACGTAATGCTGCATGCTATTCATCCTCAGAACAAATAGGAGCCCCTCCTTATGTCTCTCACCCAAATCTGTGGGTGCGCTTGTGATTAATGTGTAATTGACTTGATGAATGGGTTTACCATTCTCTGAATCCATCAAAACACTGCTTGATTAAGCATCCTCTGTGACTCTGATTAAAAAGCAGCATGATCAGCTTCATTGAAACGCAAGCACCGACCCATCATGTTTAAAAATCTAGTCACGCCCACTAATTATCTCCTTTCAATGTAGGGTAATCAATGCACACAGAGGGCCAGGCTCCAATGGTTGAGGCGGTTGTGCGTGTGAGGGATGCTTTGCAGGAGAGTCGTCCTAGTTTCAGCAATCCGTCATGCCAACAGAAGGAGAATAGGAGTAGAGGGGGCGGAGAAGGAAATGGATAGTGGTGGGTTGAAGTTAGAGAGGTGAGAATGAGATGGAATGGGATTCAGACGCAGACCAGGAGATGGATACAGAAAGTAAGATGGTGTCGAAAGTTTGATCGAAAAACCAATAAGCAACTGAGCATGTGTATGTGGAAGGAGAGAAGGTACTGACAGAGGACTTGATGAATACACGTGTGGAGATTTGAGTTACAACAAGCAGATATACACCCATGACTTTCCAAATGACAGTCCTCGTACTTTCTATAGGAATCCATGGCTGTCAGATCATCTCTACTCAAACTAAGAATGCAAAAAGACCACCAAGACCTTTATGTCAAGGCTTGACTTAACATTATCTGAGCCTTTTCAATGTGTATTTATTCACACATCTTCACTTATGGAGAACCTTGATTTTTTTTTTCTGTGTGGGTGCATGTGTGTGTGTGTGTATTGCTCTGAACCTTCAGTTATTTGTCTGATTTATCTCATTTGGGTTCAAGTGGTTGCATTTTTCAAAATTTTAGTTGTCATGTTATGTTGCCAGGGTCACCAGAATCTTGCCTCAACCTGAAAAGGTTCTTCAGAATCAGCACTCCTAGGATAAATTAGGATTCTTGAAGTTCTGCGGCTTTAACCAAATTATATTTGGAGCCGTCAACACTAGGACCTACTAAAAATAGTTAGCACTTCTATATAATGTTGAAGTGAATGGTCCCAGAGCATACCAGTCAAATTATCTCTGAATTGTCCTACACAAGAAAAATATGGAGTTATTTTGTCATACATGTCTTGCCGGATTGAAGATGACTGCGCCAGAACAGTAAAGGCTGGGATAAACTGCGATTTGTTCAATCATTGTACTCAGCTCCAGCTCAAACTGTGCGACTCAATTGCAGAGCCCGAATGTGCGCAGCTCATGATTCAAGTTCTCACACTATACGGACCGACACTCTGACACACATCTGCTCACACTGTACATCCATACACAACACGTCGGGGAAGAACTTTGAAGTGTTGCCATTAAAACAGAAGAAGAACCTGAAAGTGGAGAGACACTCGCAAATCTCAGCAAAAAGAGCTTTAAAAAAGTAAAGGCGGTGATGTGATAGACTAGGGACTGGCTGGACAGACGTGGGCTCCACGATCCATCAATTTTTCAGCAGTCCTACGGGTTTCGTGCATGTGTAAGAGTTTGAGGTAAGCCGGTCCGTGGCACAGCTTCAACAGTGCGATATACGATACCCTCACGAGGAGCGACTAGGATTTCAAACATTTTCTTACTACCATACGATTGCTGATCGGGAGCTGGTCGTGAGGTGTTAATCGCTTCTTGTGACCCCATGTCCTGTATACTACACGATGCATGACACATGATTTAGCAGAGATTTAGCCCGATCCCACAAATAGACGCACAAGTCAAAAATTGGCTCAAAATGGGCCAAAAATCGCACAGTGTACGTATGCCCCGCCTTAAATAAAAAAAGATGATATTCACTTAGAAAACAATGCAGTCCAGTAGTTCTTAAACACATCTATCGATGCTACTTAAACACATCAGTGCTGTCCTGGAGTCATTGGGTGTTTCAGGTCTCACAACAGAAACCCGAACCTAAACGACCCAGCCAGGTATGATCACCCCGGTTGATTCAAAGCAAAATTGTTGACTTTTCTGCAGCATCTGAGATGTTCCTGAGGCTCTCCAACTGTGTGGTCCTTTAATCCCCAGTACCTTCAGTGCAGTGACTGGCTTCTGGATAGCATGACTGGGATAATGTCTGGTTTGGTCATTGCAGTGTGGTCACTGCAATGTTTGGGGATTTTATCAGTCTCCCTAGATCGATATGTTTAAAAGAATATACAAAAAAGGTTTTGCTACAAATGCCTGAATAGCAGCTGGCTTTTCTTTTTGGATAATGTAACAGTATCAGTAGATGTCAGTCATTCTGCTTCACTGCACTTCTACATGGGCAGCCCCGCTGCAGAAATACCTGCTTTTTCTCACTTGTAAATAAAAAACTGTCATTAAAGCTCCCAGGCTCCATCAGTCATACTTATCAATATGTTAAAACGTGCTATTTGTCAGATCATTCCCTGTTAGTTTAAAAAATAAAATAGTCTTTATGATAAATATGATTCATTGATGTCACATCTATCTGTTGGGGATTAATATGAAATAGGGCTGAGATAAACGATGAATCTAGAGATTATTTTTTTGCTGCATCGATTAATCAAACAATTCATTTTCGCAGTTCAATTCAACTCGATTTGCTTATCTCCCCATTAATGAACTAAAAGTAACTTATACATGTTGATTTACATATCTAAAATTTAAAAAAAAAACATGAATTCCTTTACATTGCAATATTTGTTTATTGCTCTTCAACTGAAAGATCCAAAATAAAGTTCAGTAAGAAAATAAAAGTACAAAATAATGCATTCAGAGTCAGAGGTAGCATTCAATAGAAGATAAAAAGGCAGTGGGAGCCAGCAGCCTGTGGTGGTGTCCTTCCTGAACCAACAGAATTTAAGATTCATGTTGAAAACACAATACGCCTTGCTTACTGAAAAAAGTGCATCATTTAATTCTTCATTCACATGAAAATAACAACAACTAAAAGTAATACACTCTGCCACTCACATTTTTCTTAAACTCAAAATTCCAAATGCTAATACAAATAGTCCTCGTCCTCTATCCCGGTCACACCCGGGATAGAGGACGAGGGTTACGGGGAACAGCTGAATTCGACAAACAAGTGCGTGCCTTCACTGCCTTGCTCTTTTGAAACTCTGAGGAGCCATTCCGAGTAATTCTCTGGCGCCGTCATCTTTGTCTTGGTCAGACGACACATTGGCGCGCAAATTTTTCGTCAATAAATTTGTTGTGTTGATGTTATCGATTACGTTGACGCGTTGTCCCGGCCCTAATATGAAAAGATGGATTTAAAAACCTCTATTAAATTGACAGTCACAAGGCAGCTGATATACTGGGTATATTTAGTCACTTTGGTGAATGTACAACACCAGTTCTCCAGTTTGCCTTTATCAGTACCACCAGATAAAGTGGCATCCAGCGTATCTATGTGTCCAGTTTCAGTTTCTTCACATAAAATTTTGTTCTGACCCAAAATATGACATCAAAGATGTGCTTTCCTCCAGTGAGAAAGCTTATATTTTTGCATGTGTAAGAACGTTCTCGTCTCTTGTTATGAAGTTAACAATTCTGCAATCATCAAACCTGGCCAAAGAGATTTTTCAAAATGTGAATAGAACAAAACAAAACATAAAATCATATACATTATTGGCTTGCATTTCAAATTATTCCCAATTTTTGGTGTTTCTTGACTGATGTAATGTATTACTTGTCTGTTTCAGGTATTACTTTTTCTGCTTACACCAATGTTTTCCTCCCATCCATTTTCACTCAGCCACAGAGCATCACACCCTCCAACTCTTACCGAAGATCAAGCAGAATCCATTTCCCTCCGGAGTGCAGGACTAGCCCTTGTGATCTTCTCTTGATCCCTGTCCAAGCATCTCTGTTTGACAGCTTACAAATGAGCCACAGCCCTTGTAAACACACACAAACACACTTCTCACGCAACCACAAGTAAAAGTGCACTTGCAACCTCTGTAGTTAGATAAGACCTTGGATGACCTAATTGTTTTGCAGACAGACATCAGTCAGTTGACTGCTCGTGTAACCCACTGTCTGACCTCTCATTTTGCAGTGTCACCTTTGACTTTGAGGCTGGAGCTGGTAAGGAAAGAAGTGTACATCTAGCATAAACTTATTAACACTGAAACAATATAATGTACTACTTGAGAAGTGATCAGCTGCAGAACGTTATTTATTTTTCTTACTCTTGATTTCATCCATCACAGAAAAATGATCCACAAAGTTAGTGTATAGGAGTTATTTTAGTGTATATTTTGAGTCTATTAAAGGGGACATATTAAAAAACATTTTCACCTTTTAAAAGTTCCCTGTGGTCTAAATGACATATCTGTGCTGGTGTTTGGTCAAAATAACGTGAATTAAGCAACAGAAGAGGTTTAATACCCTGTAAAAACGAGTTCTGTGAAAGTGCTCTGTTTTGGGGGTGTGTCCCTAGATTTGCATAGACCTCTCCCTTCCCTGCCCCGTCCTTCACTGTGTGTAGAGTGTAGAGCCGAGGCAGCAGCCTCTCCCTCCCACTCCGCTACAGTGACACGGCTGCAGCTGCAACTTACCGGGACAAAATTTAAGCGGTTAACTTCTTGAATAAGCCTACATTCTGAGTGAACTCATCTTTTAGTAACTCCGTAAGTTGATCATTTACACTGTAAAAGCCGCGTCGTTAATGATAAGTGCTGGAGAAGTGATCAGCTCTCTCTCTCTCTCTCTCCCCGTCGCCCTGCTTCACACACACTCACTTTGTCCTCCTCTGCTTTTCTAACAACAGGAATAGTGCATTTAAGGTGATAATCATTTGTTTTGTTCAGCCACTGCGTCGATTGCTTTACAAACACGTCAGATCAGCAATACGAGACGATAAATCAGGTTGGGGGTGGAGTCCATGGGTGGAGTTACCAGCGGAGGGGAGTGTATTTTCTTCGCTTGACGTCACGATCTCCAAACATTTTAAACGGAGCAATTGTCTCTGTGTTGTAAGACTTACACAGACCACAAACAAACGACTGGATGGTTTCATTTCACATTTTGTGTGCCGGTGGACACTTAAGTTACTCATATGTAATAAAAAAAAACTGTGGATTTTTCATATGTTCATGAAAGCTAGCTTTAACTCCTTTTCAGGCCCTCAATGTAAGGTAGCAGCATCTCTCTTCGCCATGTGCCATACACTTGTGTAGCCAACGTCAATAATTTGCCAGAGCTTTACAAATTGCAGTATTTTTTTTTTCAAATTAGCCAGTTAATGCTTAGTGATTGATATAATAAATTACAGAACTCTCTTTCTCTCTCCTGGTCATGGCTGGCCATTTCTGGTCAAACTGCCTTAAGCAGGCCAGATACAAAGCAATGTACACCAACGTCTCTTCATGGAGATTCCAACTAGTTTTGACTAACGCTATCAGCAACAAACATGCAGAGAGTGCATCAAACGGCAGCAGATTCAGAGGGACACTTTCCTCATTGGTTAACCCTGGAATCTCCAAATCAGTCTGTTTGCTAATGCAACTTTTGACAATAAAACAAGTGTCCACATCTGACCAACAATCCTAAATCCGGACTGCGTCTCCACTTCATTCATCCAAAACCACAACAACATTAAAATGGCAGGTGAACTGCAGCCTTCTTATCTTAAAAAATTTTGTTCCAATTATTGTCATCTGGCCTTTATTTATACACCTTTCTTTTGCTTCAAACTTGTTTACAATTTCTTAAAGCAAAGTGGCCCTCAAAGCACAGCCTTGAACTTCTAATAAAATTCACAAGGCTTTTGCATGTTCTCTATAGGGTACACCGTACAAGAATAGCAATAAAATGAAATTGGGTTAAATTACTTACATGATTTTAGCGGTATATGGGTTAAGTATCAATGTTGGACACACAGGATACTTTAACTGCTATATTACAGTTTTAAGTCTAAACATTGATTTTATTTTTTGTGATTGTAGAAGAACTTAATGGTACTTGTGCAAATCAAATTATGACTCCTTGATGTTTTAAGCTAAAGGTGCATTTTGCTACATTTAAGTAACAAAATACATATAAGTCCACATTTATCAGCCAGCACCTATTGCTATCAGTTTAACAGAACATTTATCCGCTAAAATCCAAAGTAACAGTGAAATATTTTACCTAATTTGAGGTCTTTTTTTGGCCCCATCAGCATTAGCATCAGTAGAGTTCAACCAGTCAGGCTCCAGCTCAAGCATTTCTTGACACGAGGTACACAAAGATGCTTGCACGGTATTCAACACACTTGGCAGTCTTACGGAGAATGAAAAATTCATAGGGAAGTCGGGCAAAAATCCAGGAGCAACTTGATCCCATAAATATTAATCTGGCAGATAACTACCGTGCTTGCTTTAGGGGAGGGGTTAAAAAATGTTGTTATAAGAAGATCACAACCCAAACTGAAATTACTTTCTTGGTGAGTAAACAAAATGACCTGGGAGCTATTCAAAGCTTGACTGTCACAACTCAAGGTAGTGTTGCAGTAAAAGAGTTGGCTGAACCATCATCGGTGTTGCATTCATGAAGTACACAGATCGTTGTGGAGCCTCGAAGAACATCTGCATTGACTAAAAACTCATCTCCTATACATGAAAGATGGGAGAAAAACATAGGGGTATAGAGCCAAATATTTTCTAAACGAATATCCACCACCCTCTGTTTATGAATAAAAAAGACTGCAACACACACCTTTGCTCATTAAGAAGAAGCAGTAATGGACTCCTCACAACAAGCAACCAAAAAGTGCTTGTACAAAGTAGCACCGTATCCATTCCGCCAACATTTATTTATTAGATGTCACAGACAGTGATGTTTGGAAACTTAAAACTCCAGTTATCTGGAGTTGATGTTTTTAAGGCAAAGCTAAAAACCTATTTGTACACTGTGGCATATAAGTCCAAAAATTCCTGTTTTCATCTATGACTTTCATATTATTGTTATGATTATTTGTATATGTTTAATGGCTGATCTATTTGATGTATAGCACTGTGACTGATGTACAGCAATTTGATTGAAAGTGCTCTATTAAATAAATGTGTTATTATTATTATTATTATCTATGTCCACACTCAAACCGTGGACATAGATGATAACCAGAATTTTCCAAAATCTTCACTTTTGTTGGAGTTTTCCAAAAGCCCCATTTTTAATGACGTATTCCTGCATTTTCATGTGGATGACAGTCCAAATTCGTAGAAAAATATATTTGTTTCAGCAGATACCTGACTACTTAGAAACATCAACGCTAGTGCAGTGCCCATAGGAAGTATGCATTGCTTTAGAAAAGTGGGTGGTTAAGTAGCTTTTTCATGGATGGCCAAATTAAGTTGTGTCTGAAGGTGGGACGTTAGGCAAGCTTAGGTTTGTAGTGAAATGCGTAGAGTGATAACCATTGTGTTATTATATATTTTGGCTTTTAGCAAGGACACTGTAGGGAGTTGAACCCCATTCCACTCATGTTTCATCACTTCCAGTGCCTTTTGCTTTTTTAGCCATTGAGAAAAAGCAAAAACAGTAATGCAACAGCATGACATTTGAAAGGGTTTTGAATGCTAAATCCGGTTAGATTTCTGTTTTGAGGATAATTAAAGGGTGTAGTGCAGTGCCTGTAGGAAGTATGTATTGCTATAGAAAAGTGGGAGGTTAAGTAGCTTTTTCATGGATGGCCAAATGAGGTTGTGTTTGAAGGTGGGACGTCAGGGACATTTAGGTTTATTGTGAAATACGTAGAGTGATAACTATTATGTTTTCATATATTTAAATGAATAAATTGAGGAAAAAGCAATGCACCAGCATGAAGTTATGCCTGGAGAAACACTTTGAGACACTCGCATTTACATGGGAGCTTTAATTCCTCTTTAAGCTAGAATAAACGTTAAATCTTCTTTAAACTGACCTTGTAAACACTCCTAATGTAAATTGAATTCTGAATTACACACACGCACACAGCAGATCGCTGCTCCACTCAAAAATAGGAAGTTGGGGTGGGCTCTACAGCACGTGGCTACGGCGTGCAGCGACTGGCTCTGGCGCACATGTGACTCGTTCCGGTGGACAATTTTATGAAATATTTTATCAACGGTAATATTGCAGTTTAAACAAATCTGACGTTGCACACCTTTGAACCAAGCTGCAGCCATGTTGACAGCATCAGCTCTGTCTGTCCCTGAACAGCAGAGATATTTGAGCCACACACACACACACAGACATACAGACACGCACACAGAGATTCCTTGCTTTTTAGAAAGATTACCTATCCAAAAGCATGCCATCACATTAAAAATATAAAGCTCCAGAAAGACCCCAAAACAAACAGTGGTTTACAGCTTCAGAGAAATAGCTAAAGCCCAAAATCCTGGCTTGAAATCTGGCAAAGTACATTGATTTAGTTGACACTGTCAAGAGGTTGGTGTGCTATTTACATAGAGGTAAATAATCAGAAACGCAAGTCAATCAATAGAAGCAAACACACAGAAAGACATTTTTCCTTTAAATCAAATATATAAATTTTTGGGCAATGGGCGCAAACTTAGATAGCTGGAAACTCAACACATATCAACTTTCTTCCTATGACAACAATGTCAACCCTAATGTTAATGATTAACTACCTGTTTAGTTTTGCAGATTCAAAACCTCAAGGCTTTCTGGTGTAGCAATGTGATAAAATGGCTTTCGACCAAATCAAAGTGGAAGATGATGTTGTTCAATGTTACTCAGGACAAATGGTACCAGATCACATAGAATAGGGTTATTATATGAAATTAATTTCATTGGCTACATTAGGGGCTTCAGAGCCACCCCCTATGCAAGCACCGAACACCCAGACACCCTTATAGCTTCCCGCCCTACTTGCCAAACCCAATATTGAACCAACCAGCATGTCCACTAAAATTACCATTGTTTGGACACTTCTCAGCTGTGCCGTGTCCAAAAACAGAACTGTGTTAAAACCAACCATAGGGTAACACAGTTGTGCAGAGCCATCATTAGTTAGAAAGGGTGCCAGTTTTATCAAAATACCAGGGCTTATGGTGTTTAAAAGGACTAGTTGCCCACAGTGCAAAAGGGTTTTCTTTCCCTTAATGTAAAATATAATTAAATTAACTCAGTGTTTTGCTTTCAAGGCAAGGCAAATTTATTTGTGTAGTGCATTTCATACACAAGGCAACTCAATGTGCTTTACATGATCAAAAAGTGCAACAAAAAACATTCAACCTCACTTAAAATCAATAGGAAACATCAGCAGCAAAAAACATTTACGATCATCAGTAAAAACATTTAAAATTATCAACAAACACATTACATCAACAACATTACCAAAAATCTCTCTCTCAATCATATGAAGTAGAGAAAAAGAGTGTTTTAAACTTTGATTAAAAATGTTCACATTAGATGCTGACTTCAGCTCTGCTGGCAGTTTGTTCCACTTCTTTGCAGCATAACAACTAAAAGCAGCATCACCATGTTTACTATGAACTCTGGGCTCCACTATCTGACCTGTGTCCATAGATCTGAGAGACCTGCTGGGTTCATACCTGACTAACATGTCACTGACGTATTCTGGACCAAACCCATTCACAGATTTATACACCAGCAGCAGAACTTTAAAGTCTATTCTGAGGCTGACTGGGAGCCAGTGTAAAGACTTTAAAACTGGAGTAATGTGTTCTGACCTCTTTGTTCTGGTTAAGACTCGAGCTGCAGCGTTCTGAACCAGCTGTAGCTGTTTGATGCTCTTTTGGGGGATTCCTGTCAGAAGACCATTACAATAGTCCAGTCTGCTGGAGATAAAAGCATGGACCAGTTTCTCCTGATCTTTCTGAGTTATTAAACCTTTCACTCTGGAGATGTTCTTTAGGTGGTAGAAGCTGTTTTTGTGATAGATTTGATCTGACTGCTGAATGTCAGATCTGAGTCAATCAGAACACCAAGGTTTTTGACTTGGTCTTTAGCTTTTAAAGATTGAGACTCAAGATAATTGCTGACAGCAGTCCTCGTTTCTTTGTTACCAAAAACAATCACCTCCATCTTGTCATGATTTAGTTGAAGGAAGTTTTCACTCATCCACCAGTTTACCTTTTATAAGCAGTCACACAACACCTCAATGGGACCATTTCAGAAACATCTCATCTCCAATCAGGGGTGGACTGGGACCAAATTTTAGCCCTGGCACTTTTCTGTCCACACCAACCCACTACATTATCAAAGGATACCATGTAGAAGCTGTTATTAAGTCAGTGATGCCCAACATGTGGCTCTTTATGTCTTAATTTTAATTATTGTTCTCTCAGAAAACCTTAAAAGAGGGAAACTTTCACCCCTTTTTACCTCGTTCCTTTGTCCATTTTGCACCTTTGCCCCATTTTTGCCCCTTTTCAAAAAGTTCTGACACTTTTTTCAGATTTTAGCTACCTTTTGCCAATAAATATCCCTTTTTTTCCCTATTTTTTGTCCATTTTTGCAAGTTCTTTTTGTCACTATAATTCATTTTTTGGCTACTTTTCATCCAATCAAGCTACCTTATGCCCCATAAATACCACTTGTTTCCTTTTGGCCTTATATTTTGCCTCTTTTTGCTCCACATTTTTGCACTTTTTCACTATTGTTTGCCACACTTTGGTCATTTAAGCTACCCTTTGCCATTACATACCAGTATACCTGGTTCCTCTTTATTGGCCCTTTTTGAGGCCACACCCATGTTAGTCACTTTTCACAGTTCTTTTGCTGAGCAGTTCTAAAGACGGGCTGTTTTGGGGCCTGCTTATGCATATTCATGAGTAGGCATGTCTGTAGACGCCGACTCCACACAACAGCTGATCACTAGCAATTTTCTTTTGCTATCCACACACTCTTGTTATTGTTTTCAGCCAAAAAAACTGCACATTACAGTAAAGCACAAGGCTATTTAAGTGGCTATTGAGATTGTAAGTCAAAAAAACACTGTCTCACGGTGTGTGTGGCAGCAGCAGCAAAGTCAATCAGCTGAGTCAGCTGCATCAAACACTCACTGGAGCTGCTAACGTCACTTTCGTGTCATCCTAATAGTCCATTTAAGACAATAGTTCACTGTTTTGTCCAACCGCTGCTTCACATTGGGTCTCAAACATGTCAGATCATCTCTTTTGAGATACGAGGCAATAAAACAGGAACTAAAAATGGAACTGCTCCGGGCGCTACAACGTTGCTGCCCACTGCTCCTCATGGAGGGGTTAAATGCAGAGAACACATTTTGTATATGTAACTTTACATATACGACAATAAAGCATAATATATATTTTCTATATTTAACCGCAGTGTTTGTTTTAGCTGTGCAGTAGCTTGAGAGGGAGGAGCTCACATTCTTATAGGGTAGGAGGAGCCAGGATTGTCAGGAGAAGGAGATTACGCTCGGTGACGTTAATTAGCGAGAAAAATCCCACTCGACCATTTGGAGCTGACTTTTTACAAAATGAGGAATAACAAGGGAGGGAGGAAACAGAACTTTTTCCACTTTGACCCTCTGAATGAGGCTAAAGGATGTATTTCACTGTAGCAAATGAAAAGTACATTTTTTATAATACTGCTGTTTCAATGCAACTAGAGTGTTCAAACTGATAGAAAAGACATGTGCTTATCATAAGCGTTTTGGTCCAACTACCAACTGATCAAAAGACGAAAATAACTTCAAAAAGTCGATTTTTTATTTGAGCAATCTCACACAAGAGGAAGTGCTGTTGTGCTGATATTCAGCACAACCTCGAGTGTGATATTGGTTTTATATGTTTCATTTTATACTAAAAGTGCATTTCATTAGTCAACAGTATTGAGCAAAAAGAGATTTGTTTTTTTTTTAATTCATTTATTTGGCTCCTCCAAAACAAATGGGTCCACAACTGGAAGAGAGACAATTGGCTGCTGCCAGACAATACAAACTAATGTCTGTAAAAAGTCTTACTGCTGTTATGCTCTATATCAGTGTTGCACAACAAGGTATCCAACTCTAATGAAAAAGCTTAATGTCTCGCCATCAATAAAGCTCTGGTCTTTGGAGACAGCAGACGTGTTTTCGTTTGCTCCGATAACACGACCTTGGCTACAGCTGGCTACAGCTGAACAGCCTGAAAAACTGGGCCCAAGACTGAAGGAAAATGGTGAAAAAACCGCAGGGAGGCCCTTCAGAACCCAAGTCGGGTTTGGAAGAGGTCAAGGAGATGATACGCGAGGGTCTACAAAACCTATCTGCCGAGATAAAGTCGTTGGAAAAGACGCTGGAAAACTCACTGGAAAGACTACAAAGCGAAACAAAGGTACTGAAAGAAAAGAATGAAAGAAATGCTGAAGAGATAAAATTGTTGAACGTGAGGGTTGAACAGCTGGAACAAAAGGAAAGAGAGAAAGATGTCAAGACTTGGTCAAAAAACTGCAGGATTTACATCCTGGAAGAAGAGGACGGAAAACCAGTTCTTATCAAAACGATGGACAACTTGGGAAAATACGAAGGATCCACCTAAACAACAACACTACTGATGGTAATCATGGATATGGACCCAGATCTATATAAACACTGGAAACAAAACTCAGACTGTGATTATTTTACGGAGACTGATTTAAATGTGAAACCAAGAGTAAAAAAGGTCTGTCATTTATTCATTTCAATTACTAGGTGGTGGGGTGATTAAATCTAACAGTGGAAAATACAACACTGCCAATAAAACTAACAACAGCAGTTAGAAACACGCTTATGAACTAAGATATATTACATTAAAATACTGCCTTGCTTGTGAACTGGGATGTAGTGATGTGTTGGATCTGATCCCATCATCAGACAGTGGAGGATACAACACTGCCAATGGAACTAACAACAGCTGGATTACCCTTGATGTAGAGACAAAACAAGGTGACATTGTGGATGAAAAGGGAAAAACCTTCCAAACACCTTCGAAAGAGGAACTATTCTTGAACTGGAGGAATGCTAACAACGTCTGGCAGGGAACAAGGCGAACACAAAGAAAGATAGAGAGGACAACACTGACTACAGATGGACGTTCAGAAGAAATCAAGAATGTTTGACCAGAGAGACATGTAAACCCATGTAAATTTGCGATGGTAAAACAGGGGACGGGACCCGGATAAGCAAACTGCTTCTCTCGTCTCCTTTTTCGGCATGTACAAAAAAAAGAAAAAAAAAAAAAAAAAAAAAAAAAGTGAATGTAACCATGTCGGAAATAAACTGAATAAATAAAAATAAAATAAAATACTTCTGTGTGTGTGTGTGGTGTGCGTGTGTGACTGATAGAGAAAGGAGCAAGAACTCCAACACCATTAAAACTATTACCTCTATTACTCAGACTGACAATTAAAAATAGCTGAAAGAGATGGAGAGTGAGTGAAAGTAGGAATTGACTGAGCTAAGGTGGCAAATGAAGTTTAAGAGACTCAGACATCATAAAAAAAAAGTAACAAAAAAGTTCAATTGTAACCTGTCAGAAAGTTTCATACAGAAACAACACAAGGATTTGTTACTGCCATGTGTTCCAGCATCCTTCTCTAGCTAAAGAATACTTAAACAAAATCCAGCTGGGATTAAGTCTTTATTACCACATTAATAGAATCCCATAGAGAAGTCATCTGAAAAGCAGTAATACAGTCTTAATGCTTCATTTCTCTGCTCTTTTCCTGTTTTTAATAATAGCTGAATCTTTGACTTTGCAGCAAAATCATTAACGTTTCTGGCTATAGATAGACTTTGCAAATACAAAGGGTAAATTAAGTCCTTATTCAGGAGGATTATATTTCCTTGTCTTTATCATAGTTGATCTATTATCTATAGTTGATCATCGTTTATATTTTTCCTTGTCTTTTTCCGTTCCTTTGGATTCATTTTGTGTATATTTTTCTATCATCGTTTGTTTTTGGGGTAATTTTGTGTATTTTTGTTGTGGTTTTGTGTGTTTTTGGAATTATTTGATGTATTTTTCTCTCATTTCCTGTATTGTTTGTATGTTCCGAGTCATTTTGTGAATGTTTGTGATTTTGGGTGTTTTCTTGTGGCTTTGTGTATTTATATTGTCATATCATATGTCTAGAGTCATTTTGTGTATTTGTGTTGGGGTCCACATAAAATTAAGCCAGGAGACACAAGTGGCCCCCTGGCCCTCAGTTGCCCATGTCTAACTTCTTAAGGTATAAAAATAATATAAACAGCTTTATGAGCTGTGGTTAATTTTCTTAAAGCATAATTAAGTCACAATTGTTGGACTTTAAAGTGACATTAGCCAATGCAACAGGTACGATGTGACCATTGACGGATACCCACCAGCAGAGGTGAAAGTAATGGATTACAAGTACTCACGTTATTTTTTTGAGTAGATTTCTAAATCAGTCATTTTACTTTACTTTTACCCTTACTGAGTAAATTATTATTTTTATTTTTATTACAACAGACATTGTGAAACAACAAAAAATTAAATGACATCAACAATCAAATGCATCACATCATAGCCGACCAACCAGATTAAACTAAATTAATGCACTGCGCCAAAACAGCATTGAATGCTGGTTATTTTCTCAGTTTTAGAGTTCATAAATGTAGCTATACTTAGAGCCTGTGAATTCTTTTTTTTCTTTTTTAATTAAATTTATTTTTTAAAAAAAAAAGAAGAAACCTTTTGTTTTATACAGATGCCTTTGTGGAAAATAAAATAAATTGTGCAAGATTTTGTGTCGTCCTTTTTAAGTTTATACACAAGATGTTTACTGTATTCAAGGGAACCATGGCAAGATTTATTACTAAAAATAAACATGGGGGAGGTCATTTAGGCTATGAAAAGCACAAAATGCTGACACTTTCAAACTTATAGGTACTGTAGGCTACTGTAAATGGAAAAATAAATAATTTATAATTATAATATAATTAAAACAAATAATCAAAATATCAATTCACCCTTGGGTAGGCACTGCCTACCCTGACTGCACCTCACTGAATTTCAAGTACTTCTGCTTAGTAGGATATATGAGTACTCTGTACACCTCTGCCCACCAGCCTGTCATAGAAATACTCACAGAAAACAACATGTCATTAAAATGAACTATTTAAATGGGCCATAAAAACACAAGAAGAAACTTGAGGAGGAGAGACAGTGTAATAATAAAGGTATGGTGTATTAGGGAAGTGTAATGCAGCACTGTCCTGATAGCTATAGCTAAGCAAGTTAGCTAGTATTTACAAGTTTGTATACCCATCTTTTGTGTTTGCTTCATGACAGTTATCTAAAATAAAACTATTATGTAACTTCATGCAAACTGGGGGCCTCCCAAACAGCATCTTGCATAGGGCTTCCATAAAGTAGAAACAATTCCTAGCGACAGCAACTACATTTGATTCCTGTTTTGATTTTCCAAACGTTTCTTTCTTTTCTTTTTTTTTTGGTACAAAGAAAGTAGAGAAAAGAAGATCTGATGCCTGTCTTAGTTATTGTCACAGTATTTCCTCAGGGAACAAGAAACAAAGCAACAAATGTTGGATAAAAAAAAGAATTGAATGGGACATGATGGAGGCAGAGAAGACACTGGCAGAGGGCGAAATTGCTTCAAATCAATATCATGAATCTGCAGGGATTGGAAATGGAGCCTCGGGACTGTTTAGGAGTAGCACATCCACAGCCGATTGTGTGTCTCACCCAAGGGCCGAGGCCAGTCAGAGCTGCTCGACCACAGCACTCAGGAAATCAATAGCCCTGCATTTTGTGCTGTTTGGGTTTGTGTGTGTGCGACTGTGCGTGTGTTAGTGTGCGGTAGGATCTACACACAAATGTCTATTAACAGAGGGGGCCAGGTGAAGTTTTGGGTGAGAAAGCTGTGCAAAACTCAGGCTGTTCTGTGAGCAGAGTCTATTTAACTGCTGCAGAAAAGGTCCCGAGGCTGCTGTAAAGGTGAGACAGATAACTGGTTCAAACATCTCCTAAAAACAGCAAAATGGCATCTATTTTCCCCCCAATCTGAAACATACTAAATTGTAAAAAAAAAATGCTACTCATCAAATGAGAAAAGCCTTGTTGGGTAATAAAGTTTATTTTAACATAAAATTCCATTCACTGTATGAATCCTTCTGCTATTGTGGGTGTGTGAAATTTCATGGAGTAATAGCAAATAATTACATTACCATTATATTGCCCAGGGCCGGCTTTAGGTTATTCGGCCCCCACCCCACCCATAAATGAATAAAAATAAATGTTTTTATTTTATTTTTTTTAAAAAAAGGTTATACACAGTGTGTACAAATTATCATTTATTTTAAATATCAAGACAAAATAATGTAATTCTGCGACACAACAAACCATTGAAAAAAATACAACCTATTTTAAAAATTAGAATAATACACTATATATAACGCTTACAGGTTTACTGCAAAGGTCCTGAGGGAACAACAACAACAATGGTGCAAAATCCAAAAACAATGCAGAACAATGCAATCAATAGTTAAAATAAAATATAAAAGTTTCAGTGCAAGGAAGTTTCTACTTTCCTGTTTGGTTTTACTAGTCAGTAAAAAATCGAATAAAAATCCAAGAATTGTGTTTTTCGGTTTTAAAAGTTTTGTTACTGTGCAAACAGCACAATAGAATTATATAGATTAGAACAAGAATCAAAATAAAATAAATATACACATGCATAAATATGGGCAGAAGATCAGCAGGTATAGTCACAGATTTTAAATATTAATATTTAACTAAGAAAAAATATGTACAGTGATTGTAAAGGGTGTGTTTATTATACATTTTTAAATTATTATTTTTAAATTATGATTATTTTTTATTTTTAAGGGGGGTGCAATTTTAGCGCCCCTCCAGCAGATTGAGCCCTAGGCAGCCGCCTGGGTTGCATGGCGAGAAGGCCGGCCCTGATATTACCCTTGACCACCACTTCTCTAAAGGGGATGTGTGTAACCCTTTGGGGTAAAAGAAGCCCCTCCAGGGATATAGGATTTTTAGAAAACACAGCCAATGACCACGTTTACTCGGGAGCTTTAATTCCTCTTTAACTTGACCTTGTAAACACTTAATTCATAATGCTAATTTCATTCCAAATGAAATCATTCCACTTTCTTGTAAACACTTCACTTGCCTAATTCCGTTTTAAATAAATGCTTGTCGTTCTGCACTTGCGTGACTTGCGGCGATGACGCGCTGGTGACGACATAATTCAAGATGGCAGCGGCCCGAACTCCAGCCTAGACTATTTAATAAGGGCCTTAAAAGACATGGATATAATGAAAAGACTGAATGGACAGAGGCATAAACATGCAGACTTATTAAACACACACGGACCTCGGTAAACACGATAAACGGAACAGGCTTCACCGGACGGCTGGCACTAGGACCCGGAGGGGGAGTAAGTGCGTCCCCGTACTGCATGTACAGGCTGTAATATCACCAGTTTATCATTTTGACTGTTGTTAGAGCTACTATATTTACTAGAGAGCAAATATTTATTCCTGGTGACTGTTTTCCAGAGTTTTACTGGGCTTTTTACAGGTGATTAGTTCCTATCTCCCCCATGCTCCGAGGTCCAAACTGAAACCGTGTGTCATTGTCTAGCTGCTGCTTCAAAACTAAAATCAAAATAAAGATGAAAACAGTTCTCATGTGTGGTGTTCTGTGTTACAGCCAACAATAAAATATTTGTTATGTGTTTTTCCGGATAGACGTGATACGTCACATTCTCCACTGTCCAATCAGAACCTTCCCAACCCCCAGACCTAAAGTGGAATTATCTAAAGCCGAATAAACCTGTTTTACATGTAAACCTTGTTCGGAAATGACCATTTCTATGTAAACACGAAGCAGAACACTTTTATTCCGAATGATTTCATTCAGAATAAATAATTCCGAATTAAAAAATATCATGTAACCGTGGCCATTGAGACAACCTGCAGCGTTTAAAGAACACCAGTATATATTAATAAATTATATATTTAGTATACTCCTCCCTTTCATTAAATCAAACAGTTTAGAACTCTTGTTTCAAAGGAATTTGTTTCAAAGTGACTCCAGCCAAACAACATTGCAGCATCATACTATTACATCAACCCAGCAAATTCATTGTTAGATCTCAGTCGGCGGTTCAATTTCTAGCCTTTCTTATAGAATTGAAACATCTTTAGGCGAGACAAAGAATGTTGTAGTTGAACACAGCCATGCATAGAAAAACTTGCTATTGTTAGTTAGGAAGTTAGTAAAGTTGAGTGATATAGTGGTTAGCGTGTCTTGCAGCAAAAAGATCCTGGGTCCTGACAAAATCAATGACCTGACAAAAGGGTGGCTTTTTACATTGGTCACAGTATTTGTCACAACACCTGACTACGACTTGGGTCATCGGTCTTTCACAAACAGGCTGTTTTTTTTCTCTTCCTGGCAGATCTCCAAGGATTAAAAAAATAAAAAATAAAAAAACTCTAGTATCGTGACTTAGCTTATAAATGGCTGTGTCACACCTGCAAGAACACACTCTCCACCTCTGTTCACTTCTGTCACCAGTGGGAGGTTCTCCCTCTGATATTAGTTCCATTTGGGGCACTACAGTACTTTCATTCCTCTTAACAGCATCCCATTATACTAATAGTGCAACCAACCAATAATGTACTTCTTTTTGTTACTCTCCCAAACTCATCCCCCCCACCCCAACACTGCCAGACCTCCCAGACTTCCATCAGCACTTATTTAATTGGATCCAGCACCTCATTATTTTTTTCAGCACCTCATTTGCTTTTAGGTGTTTTGATTACATTTTGAAGTATTATATTTGGACAGCTGTGTCTTTTATTGAGTAGAAATCACTAGAAATGTCATTGCACACAAAACACTGAAAGTTAAAACTGAGCACAAGTGAGGAAGAGAGGGGAAAGTCAGGCCACGCCCCCACGCTATGTCTAAAGAGTGAATTTGCACAAAAATTGTTTCTCTGTCAGCCTGGTAGACGATATAAAATGGCTTATGAAACAAGGCAGGCATCGGATGTGAAATATCTAAAAAAAAAAGTTGCAATTATACATGGGTGTTTCTTTTTTTTTTTGCCTGTTTACAAATAAAAGACAAGCACATGTTTTATTTTCATTCTCTTCTGCTGATTTATTAGAGGAGTTATGGCCTTATGGGTGTTCCTTTATGATGAGTAGCTAAATTAGCGGTGGTTTTTTGCTGTCCTTGGTTCTGAAACATGGCAGATTTGACAGCTGTCGCTCAGAGTGAGAGACGGATGCACTCCGTAATGGCCGATTGTGCTTCTTTAAACGCTGATTCATCATTGTTTTATTAAACATTCAGATTAACTGGCTGTTTGTGTTCACGCGATATTTTCGTCTCTCTCCTACTGCCAAAGCAACACACGGCCTGTGTTCCAGAACCTGATGATTTACAGATTAGGCACTGAACACTGCCCTCCCTTCTTATTTGTTTTTCTGTCTGGTTTACCTTGCCCTAGGGAGAGATGGTGATGGTCACAATTGGGCAAGATTAATAAATGTATTATTACGTTACAAAACATGCATAGTTGTTGCAAAAAGAATGCACTTCTTAGAGTGTTAACCATTGATGACACGTGTTTCGCTGATTTTTTTTTTAGTGTATGAGCATGCATTAAAAAATAAAGCTGACTACTTCGCGGATTTCGCCTATTGCGAGTTATTTTTCGAACGTAACCCCAGCAATAAAAAAGGGACTAATGTACAATAATTAAACAAATGAACCTCTAGTATTACATATCATTTTTTGATATAGACTGCAATCAAAATTGGCAACTCCAGTCCTCGAGGGCTTGATTCCTGAGACTTTTAGATGTGTCCCTGCTCTAACACACCTGAATCAAATGAATGGCTCGTAATCGTGCTTCTGCAGAGCTTGATGACAACACATTGGTTTCAACCAGGTGTGTTGGAGCAGGGATACATCAAAAAGTCTCAGGAATCCGGCCCTCGAGGACTAGAGTTACCCACCCCTGTTTTAAATCATATTATTTTATATTCAAAAGGAAATTTTAAGGGTTACAAAAATTACTTATGTGTGGAACATGATTCATAAACTGTTATCAAAACATATGGAATGTACAGGTTTTTCCAAATGTGAATTTAAAAGTTCATTTTGTTTTTAATGATAAAATGTATAGTAGTTGAATCCCCATAAAAATGGAGGATTTAAAAAAAAATAAATCAAACACATATTCTTAAATGACAAAGACATAAGCTTGGTATTTTAGCATTTAAAAAATTGTGTAAATTCCCAAACATAAACAATGTAGAATATCATTCTAAAAGACATTCACAGGTAAAGCTTTCCTTTTTTTCCTCATGTCGTGCCAGTTCTGAGCCTGAGCTTCTACTGTAAGCTCCAATGCATATCGATTGTTTCAAAACTACAGCAATTAACATACTGTACTGCAGGCAACAGCTGGCAAGCGATACTTGAGTGCGTTATCAGTTAACTAGGGAACAAACACGTGTACCCTGTTGTTGTTTTGCAAGTAGGAATCATCATTATTGCAGAGCTGAAAAGAATATAGAGCAGGCAAAATGGCTGAAGGCACAAGAAGACAAACCATTAGCATCCGCAGCTAATTCTATCTAGATTATTTTGTTTGTCTGCCAACTAGAAACAAAACACTGGTTTTAAATCATAGCACATATCTTTCTAATATGAAGGGGAATTGTGCCGTTATCATTCTTGAAGACAGTGCAGGGCGCATGATCAGAGGTGATTGTTTCAGTGATGCGTCTGAATGTTGTCCTCCAGAGGCGAGGGCTGACTACAAGCTCCTCTCTAAAGTAAAACATCCTCAGGCCAAGTCTTCTTCTTCTTGTGTCCTTGAAGTTGGTTGGTTATATACCAGTTTCCCTTTTCTTAAGAAGTTAAAGTTATACTTTTAGCAAATATGAGAGAAATGTCCAGCAGACATTGAGCTCATACTACAGAAAGATTGTATAATGTGCTTCTAAGTGCACAAATATGAGTAGAAATATACTTTAGTTGGTGTCTTGTACCCTGGTCCTGGAGGCAGGTGTGGACTGGCCATCTGGCATAGCGGGCATCTTCCCGGTGGGCCATCCACCCAAAGAGGGCAGGTCCGGACCACTATGTTTTTGGTTTTTCACCCATCAGATGGCTTATGTGGAGCGGTGCAAGTTTCTTTGGTGGTATGTAATGGCAAAAGGTAGCTTAAATGGGCAAAATGTGGCAAACAATAGTTAAAAAGGGTAAAAATGTACAACAAAAAAAGACCAAATGTAGGGAAAAAAGGAAACAAGTGCTATTTATTAGGCAAAAGTATAGTATTTTTGGAGAAAAAGTCAAAAAAAGGGTTAAAGAAATAACAAAAACTGGATAAAAGTGTCAATTAGACAATTAGAATTGAAAAAAAGTGATATTTAATGGCAAAAGGTAGTTAAAATCTGAAAAGTGGGAATGGGACAAAGGAAGATGCAAAGAAAAATGGGTTAAATGTTTACAATTTTTAAGGATTTCTGGGGGAATAATAATTAGAATTGAGACATAAAGAGCCACATTTTGATCATCACTTACTTAATAACGACTTCTACGTGCTGTCCTCTGATAATGGAGTGGGTTGGAGTGGGTTGGTAACAAGTGGCCAAAAATGATCCAAAAGTTGCAAAAACATGGCAAGAAAAGAGTGAGAAGTGACTAAAATGGGCCAGAGCATTCAAGAGTAGCAAACAATTGTTAAAAAGGGTAAAAATGTAGAAAACAAGAGGCCAAATGTAGGTGTAGCTGTCATCAGAAATTCTCTCATAAAAAGCAATTAATAGCTCCCATATTCAGTTAAAAGAATATAATACGTTTCATATTTACACGTTAATATTTCAAATAGATATTCCATAAATAAATAAGTAATAATTCAGCTAATTCATGTAGATGTAATTCATTTATTTGGTTAAAGTTACAGAGAGACACAAGGGGAGAACTTACGCTTTATTGCGTTGCTGGGGGTAATTAGTAGCTGTAGCACTCCAGAGCAGCACAAGGTGACAGAGAGTTTACCTGAAGTGCCTGAGAGAAGCTGATAAAAACACATTTAAAGTTGCCATTTAAGAAGACTTCAGCTTTATTCCCTTGGAGTTGATGTGGCCAATGAGGTATTTTATTTGTTAAATGTGTAATATGTCTGTTTTCTCGTTAGTTAATTGAAGTTTTGCATTTCATTTTCATAGTTCTGACAGCAGGGAATTTGACATGTAAAAGACATGTTAATGAATGGCTGTTTAATACCTAAGAACAAAGTTGAGCCTCGATTGAACTCGGAGGGAGTAAAAGTAGGGAAAAAATTAAACAAGTGGCATTTATTGGGCAAAAGGTAGTATTTTTGGATGAAAAGTTGCAAAAACTGTCAAAAAAAAAATGTAAATGGATAAAAAATAGGACAAAAGGAATATTTATTAGCAAAATGTAGCTGAAATCTGAAAAGTGGGAATGGGACAAATGAAGTCAAAGGAAAACAGTTAAAAATGGGTGAAAATGTTTCCCCATTTTAATTTTTCCAGGGTAAATAATAATTAGAATTCAGACATAACATGCCACATGTTGAGCGTCTGCTGATTGTAGTGGGCTGGTCTGGACAGAAAATACCTGGGATGAATTTTTGTCACAGCCCACCCCTGCCTGTAGGACTAGTGTCCTACACGCTGAGAATGCCTTACTGCTTTACAGCAGTTGGATCTAATAAAAGTGTCTACTGTGTGACTGTGTCCTTGGAGCAGTACTGAAACAGAACTTGCTCAAGGTTAATCTAACCATGGCGAGACATTTTATATGGCCCTGCAGAGACAAAGACCAGCAGGATTGTTGGTGACACAGCAACACTTGCTTGTCTGGATTGTTTAAGTGCTGATAATGGTTACTGATAAGGGAATGCCAAAGGGCCGGCCTCAGGACAATACTGTAAATCATTCACTATAAAACTCCAATGGTCATCTGATTGTAAAAGAAGCTTCTCTCCCCCTCCCAACAAACACAAACACACACAGATGTAGAAAGAAAAAAAAAAGTACTTCACTCATGTAGTACTATAATCTGTATCTGTATAATTACATTGTAAAGATACTTCAGTAGCCTGAACTTGCCCTAATATTCACCAGCTGTGCAGTGACAGAGAAAAGGTCAATAGAATGATAAATGTATTAGAAATAAAGAGAATTACACAGACAAGACATACTGTAAATAGCTGGGCAACTCTTCTAATGCCATTATGTGACAAAGAGACGCAGACATTTTGTTCAGACACTGCCAGATGCTGATCTCACCAATGGCCTTCAAACTACTTACTGTTTTAATTGATATTATTATTATTTCTTTTTTTTGGTGCCATTTACCATCTGCAATTACATTTAAAACAAAATTACTTCAAGGGATCACTACACGTTATAACGTTGTTACATTTCTCCCACAATGTATAAAAGCTTTATAATGGACATGAAATGGTAGTGTAATATGAATTTTAAGGCTGTGACAAAGATTTGAAGGGAAAAAAATAGGACAGCAAAAATATATTGTTAATAATTGTTCCTAATAAGTGTTATTTATTGAATAGCATGTTCAAACTGTGTGAAGTTGAGACATTGTTATTAGTGAAAGCATAAATACATTTAGTAGACAGAGGGCCTCGCACTAACTTCCAGGATTTAATCAGTGTGTGCTGGACAACAAAGCTCGCTAACGTCTTACGAAGCTAAATCAACATGGAAACTTATGCTGAATGACTGGCCTGGTCGGGAGTAGGTTTTGCTCTGACGAGGATTTTAAAATTTTAAAATGAATCTATTAATACACAAAATGACAGAAAAACTAAAAATAATGAAGGAAATATCAGGATAACAAAACAAAAATACACACAAAAAAAGAAAAAAATCCTTTGTTCTTTCCTGTGTTAATGCTCACATTATTCTAAAAGCTGACATGAATGTTGATAATGTGGTCCTTTGATAAAAATAAATTTTAAATATTAATTTGGCAATTCTACTGTAATTCATGTTATCAACAGTGACATGCAGTCAGGGTAGGCAGTGCCTACCCAAGGGTGAATTGATATTTTGATTATTTGTTTAATTATAATCTAATTATACATTAATTTTTCCATTTCCGATAGCCTACAGTACCTATAAGTTTCAAAGTGTCAGCATTTTGTGCTTTTTGTAGCCCAAATGATGAAACATTGCTATTTCCTGGTACGGCAGAGACGCTGCACAGCCTCACTCCACTGTAAGGCAGGAGGAGGCCACACCCTCTCTGAAAAGCACATTGCTGCTCTGCCTCTGTTTCCATAGTGTGTTTTTATGTGTTTGCGCATGTGCAGTCAGTTCCCCAAGATGACAACTTAAGTAAAAAGACAGCTCTCTATGCTGCCTTCGAACATAACTGTGCTATGATAAATGCTATAAGTAAGTTCACAGTGCATTAGAGAATTGATAGCATATGGCCGCTACTGCTACGTTCTCTAGTTAGTGGGCGGGATAACACTATAGGCAGGATGACAGCGCTTGAGACGATTAAAAAAAAAAACTCACTTTTGAAAAAAAACAACAGCTTTTAAGAGTATGGAGGCTATATTAAATAATTGTTTATGTTTCTTTAATGGTGTTTGACGATGTTGATTTTGTTTGATGGCTAAATGCTGGTTCATGTGGATCTTATTGGGTTTTTTTCTTTCTTACTATGAATTTTATATTTTAATAAGCGCATTGAGATGACTTTGTTGTAAATTGGTCTATACAAATAAAGTTGAACTGAATTGAATTAACACTTGCCAGCAGAAACATATGAAATTGTCATTGGTGTTGACATTGGTGGTCTAGATTTGCAACGCCCTGCCTACCCAACCCTCGTGCTCACGGCACGTCACTGGTTATCAACATTGCTCATAGTGTGTGTTACAATCATTTTAAATGTACTCAAACTGTTGTCATTTATTTAGCACAGAAGCTACCCAGGTAGTGTCAGGAAGGAGGAGGAAGAAGAAAGAAATAGTGCTACAAAACACTGGGTTTAATGAAATAAACATGAAAAAAAGAGGCAGAAATAAACTCAAATGTATTGTATTAGCCATTAGTTACTCATTACTTGCAACTAATTGTGACTGTTGTAAGCACAGAGGGTTTATTCCCCCTATTCATTCAACAACATTTGTAAAATCTCTAATAATTAGGTTTTATTGTGAGCACTCACATCTGTCACTCAAACCATGAAATCGAGTTTGTTTTCAATTTGTGCTTTTCTGTGTTTAAGTTTTTCTTTTCTTACTGGGTCAAATTTCTTTGTAAAAGAAAAGAACATTCAATTAAAGTCCATGTGTGAGAATCGTATAAGACGTTATTATGACAGTTAAAGATGTCTTTTTTGCGTCATTGAGATTTTTAAACAATTTTCAATTCATTGGTTTATAACAATAAGCAACATTCTTGGAGAGGGACATTATGAGACCAAAGCTATTATATTTACTATTGATGCCTTCTCAATGAACTATTCTATTCATTTTGACTGAAAGCTTTGTAAGGCAACAATAGGAAAAACCCAACTGCTTTTTTTTTTTGTAGAGAGATATGTGGCAATCCTAAAGAAATAGTTAGAAACTGTGTGATACCGTGTGTTCCCGATTAATCAAAATGAGATGGAGCTTTTGCACCGAGACTGTAATTCACTTGGAGAATTTGACTGTTTGCCTTAGCCTGCCTCACAAGCCAGATGGCCATGCTTTGTGGTGTGGGACTGTATAGGCACAGTCCATAAGGCAGTCGTCTCTCCAACTCATGTAAAAATCCCCCCGTGTCAAGTTGTTTTTTGTCTTTTGCAAAGTCTCATTGTCTGTTACAAACTCATGGCTTGAATAATGGAGAAGGTACACAATGAATTCAGGTTGGTGGTGCTGGAGCTGAAACAATGAAATGATGATGATGATGATGATGATGATGGTGATTTTTTTTTTTACATACTTGGAGAAAGAGGCTCAATTTGCATTAACAATACATGGAAACACTTCAATGGAAGTTTTGTACATAAGGCTGACATTACACTGTCATTATCTGTCATTATCATCAATAAGGTGTCATGAAGGCTGTCATTAAATGTCGTTCGCTAAATGATGACACTATGTTATGTTGGCATTGTTTGGCTTCGGTGGAGGGATCTAGTGGAGTTAGGTAGGGTTAGGGGCAGGGTTGGGGTCAATTATAACTGTAATCGCATAATTGATCATTCATTACAACTATGGCGTAATTATAATCGTAATTATAATTTTAAAAATATGTTGCTATTGTAATCCAAATTAGATTGTAATTGAGTTCAGATAATTGACTTTGTAATTGTAATTACCATGGAAACTGTGAATTAAAGTTTAATCAAACACAAAAACGGTCTATGGCTTACACGTCTGTAGTTAACAATTAATAAAATATGTTTCATATTAAGTTTGAACCTGTCAGTGGATTGTCACACCTGTACAGGTGGTAGGGGTTAGAAGAGTTAAATTAGGGGTTAGTGGGTTAGAGTAGGGATATAATCCTTTTTTTTAATAGGAATGATACAATTTTACAGAGTAACAATAACATGAACATAACTGATGTTTTGTTGTGGATGAGATCATCGATGCCAGGGATTGTAGAGTCTGAAACATCGTAGGTCAATGATACTGTGAAATATTTTGCTCCCTAGTGGTGAAATAACTGATGCATCCTTGTGTCCATTTATTTTTGTGGAAACATTATGGTCTGGAATGATGTCATCGGGATGATTTAAATTAACCTAAACAATAAACCTGATCACTTTCAATAAACCATTGATCCCTGAGGAAAAACTGGGTGACTGACTATAAAGCTGTTTACATTTTTATATGACATAAATAATCAATATCACTACAACTTAAATCTACCTTTTAATTGTATCTTACTTTATTTTTCACATACATTTTTGTTTAATTGTTTTTTTTTTAATTAGTAATTATTTTTGTATTATATTTTTTTTTTTTTCTGGGGGAAAAAAAACTATTAAACGGAACTTAAAAAAATTAAAGTGGAAAACATGGAACTTGAAAAAAAATAAAACGGAATTTGGAAAGAAAAATAAAACGGATTGTATCAGGCCCTACACTACCTCATCATAATACTGAGTTAGCTGATGTCAGCACAGTTGCTACATGGCTAGTGCTGCTCCTGGGGGCCCTGCGCAACCAGTTTTAGTCAAAAATGAGAAGGGAAAATTTGCTAAATTGTGTTACACTTTCTCAAAAAAGTGTAATAGTTTGTTGTTAAATGTTGCACTACATTTCACTTAATTTAAAAACACTTTGTATTCTGTTCATAGTTAGTATTCTCAACTTTATTAAAGGAAATTAGGCTTCTAAATTTTTGTCTTTTTTTTTCACCTTGGTATTGAGACAACCCCAGTACAAAGAGTTCACAGCTATTGCTAAATCCCATCTATTGTCCCAAGTTGGGCTTTAATATAAGATATCATAATAAATGCACAAAAATATAAATGAAAAGATGCTAAAACTACATTGTACACACATAAAAAAAAAAACCATACAATCATCAATGCTGTATGAATAAAAGTTAGCAAAATTGTAGTTTAACTAGTAATTAAGAACATAATTGGAAATGACTTTCAGAGGAAAAATTATTTGACAATATATTTGTAATTGGAAAAATGCTGGTTATAATAATCATAATTTGTAATTGAACATGGATAATTGAAGACGTAATTGTAATTGAATAAATGTAATTGACACCAACCCTGGTTAGGGTAACGAACGACACTTATTGACAGCCTTCATGACACCTCATTCATGCTAATGACAGGTGTCATGTCATAATAATAATAATAATAATAATAATAATAGTGAAATGTCAGAGTTATTGTATAAAACTTAATGTATAGTGTTACTCAATAAATATTATTTGTTATTGTAAAGCCTAATTTTACATGTGCACTATCAAAGAAAAACAGTAGGAGAGATTTTAGTATTCAACAAAGTGTCTTCGCACAAAAAGCCCGATACTCTTATCTGTTTACATGACTAACAAGGAACAAATCCCATTCAAACAAACACCACTGAACTCAGTGTCTAATAAAGAGGATGGATAAACAGTGGAATACAAATACCTGATAGATAGATCTACATGCACCACTGTGTGCAATTAGTGTCAAGTGTTTTTTTATCCCTCTACTGAATCTACAATTTACTTAAAATATGCATTGTTTCTCAGCTGCTTTCAAATGGTAGAAAAACTGCAGGAACATGCAAAGTGGAGTATGAGAGCTTAAATTGCCTTTTCGTTAGTGAATTTCTGTAAAATATTACACCGCTGCAGTGAACCATACACATGTGATTTATTCGTCTCCTGCATTGGCCTGTGCAAACTTGGAAGGAAAATTCTGGAAATGAGAACAGGGCAGATCTTGTTACAGCTGAATAATTGTTAAATACTACTTGGTTGTTTTTTTTTTTTAATTATCTATTTTTGTGGGGGTTTTTTATGAATTGATGCCAACCTTTGCATTACTCTTTATTTTTCATTCCATTCGTTCTGCCCGACAACCTTTAACAGCCGTGACCATTTATCTTTTCACTCATCATATCCACCCTCTCTTTCTCCGTCCATCCTCCCAGGTGGACAGGCCACTCTGACCTGTATCTGTCCCAGGTTTGGTTTAAATGCCCCAATTATTCTCCTGAATTATGATGTCCAGCTCTGGGATGCTCGGCTGTATCTCTGTGGCTCGCTTATGAAAGCTCGTACGGTACAACAGAGCCATTTACTGAGGCCAGATTAAGGCCACGCTTACATGAGCAGTGCTCCCAGTGCGCTCGGCACACAGAGCTGATGGCTGGTGTGGATAACTGGCCACAAACAAAATACTCTGACCTGTTTGAATAAATCCTGCCATTTTCTGTTTGTTGACATCAATGTGACAATGAACTTTTTTGGTCTGGCAGACAAGGACTGACAAGGTTTTCATAGACTACAGAAGGGCTTTGTCGAGCACTAGAGAATGGAGTGCATTTATTGGGACATTGAATATGGGAGAAAAAGTGTCTGCTCAAATATTTAAATTATGAAATGTATAATTAATAGTTTTCAAAGAAAGCTAATTGGTGTAGTTTGACAGATTCAAGTGATAATAATTAGGCAAAAATAACCTTTTGACTTAGATAGGGTTTCTGTTTTCCTTTTTAAATGGTTGACTTTAGTCAAAGTTTTGACCTTGACCTAAAGCAATGAACAATGTTTCAAACCACTGATTTTCATTCAGGGATCACATGAAAGCAATACCATAATAACATCTCAATAGGGGCGACTAGATTTGGCCAAGAGATAAGTATAGGCCCTTCCATTTGACGGAAATCAAGGAATTAATTTCCTAAGAACATAGATATATGTAAAGAAATATAGTCTCGCCATCCGGTTTTGGTAGAATGGTAAACGGATGTTAAATGTGTAGCAAGTGTTTGTTAAAAATAAACACAAAGATATGTCAAACGCTGTGCAAAATATCGTCCTACAACATTTTGGGAAACAGCCAACTTGATCCTGTGAGATTTGAGCGATCTGTTTCTTCTTGCACTTCTGAAGCAAAAAAAAATTTAGTCATTTACAAGATTTAACTTAATCTTTGAAATGGAAAAATGTATAAATGAAAAAAAAATGGATATGCCCTGAAACAGAATTCAGGAAAATATGAAAGTGAAAATCAGAGGCCTGATTAGTAGTGTTGTACTGTCCAAGGCCAAAACCAGAACATGCCCAAAACCTTTTAACTTTTAAACACATTTAGCAGACAAAAGCAAGGTGTCCGAATTTATTTCAAAGCACAACAGACAAAATTGTCAAACCCACTGAATATTCCAGATTGATTTGAAATCTCTGAAAACAAGACGGTTGGTCAGGTGAATGAGGCCTAAAGAAAGTGTTTCAGACACACACAAGTTGTCTTCTGTGTCAGACACACACAAGTTGTGTGTGTCTGACACAGAAGACACTGGAAAAGAAGTTGAATAGCAGCTCAGTGCTGGTGTCGACTAGGCCTGACAGAAAATCCTTAGTCCAGCCAGTCCAAGACCAAGCACTCGAAACCATGACCGGTCTCAAGTAGCCTATCATTTCCGATAAGTGATTACATAAATGCACATAGATGAATCTTCATCCTAATCCAGACAGAGTTTGGCTTACAGTAGCAGAACTGACCCCAATGATCCCCTGATATCACAACCCCAACTTCTGAAGCTCTTTTCTCATGATGAGTTGGTCTAGCAGGTCATGAGCCGACCTGAAAGCAAATGTAAAACCATCTTTCTACCTTGAGCTCCTCTCTAATGCTTCCCTCTCATGCAGGGTCAGGCCAATAGTCAAGATTGCTCACTCATAATAGATATCTCATTCTCATATTGTCATGATGTAATGTTCATGATAATAATTACAGTGTGAACTCAGAAAGCTAAAACAGCACCCACATTACTGCTGTCACTTTCCCAAGCCTCTCATAAATAACCTAAAATTAAACAAGCTAGTTATTGTGCTGATGAAAAGGATTTATAATTTGAGATAATAAGACAGTCCAGCTGTTTTTACCAGTTAAAGCTGAAGACAGCAATTTAGCTTTTTAATGCAGCTTCATATTAGTTTAACAGACTATTTGTGAAATGTAATAATAAAATAAAGTTGTATCCATAGGCAGTCATGATACCGGTAATTTATGAGAACTTGCAGCAGTCTTAGTTTTAATGTAAAATAAAGTGAATACAGTCTCAGCCTCTCTCAGATTGCTGTAGTACATTACATTGTATCAACCATGACATGTTGGTGACAATGTCATTAGAGCTGGATCAATCACTGATTTTACACTCCTACTAAAAAACAGTGCTGCAGAATCCACCAGACATCACATCCAATAATCCTCCATTGACTACATTAAACAATTCACAGAGGTTTATTAAATTAACGCTGCTTTGCACTTTATGAGTTAGATATGCATACAGGCAACCTCCTATTTATTAAAACAAGTAAACTACACATGTACAAGCTTGTTTTCATATTAAAGGCTACCTGTACTGGTCATGTTCACAACATCAACTGTGCTCCCAATAAATTAAAGAAGCACACTTTCATTCGTATTGATAAGTATATTCCTTGAAAAACAACTGATGGGGAGCAACCGTTTTGAGTCAAGGGCAGCTTTTTTGATTCAAACTTTTTTTTTTTTTTTTAAAGTTTTTATAGCTCTTTTCTCTTTTTCACTTATTACCATGATGGGCAGTAAAGCGTTAGAAGTAACACATTACTGTAATCTAATTACTTTTCCCAATTAAATGGTAAAGTAAGGGATTGAAAAAACAATAATTACATGAGTTATTTTCCTGCAAGCAAGCTGCGTTACTCAATGAAATCGTGTCACTACTGTTTGCTGGGCGTCTCGCGTTTTATAGCACATAACCCAGTCGGCCACCGTAAGTGGCGCAACATCATTAGTAAACAACACACATGAAATTGGAGTGTGAGAGAGCATGTCCAAGCAGCTTTTAATTCTTGGAAGTACCGACGGTACTTTGAGTTTGTCTCCATAAAAGATGATAAAAATATTAGCTTCTGCTGTGCACTCTGCGTGGGAAAAAAACTAGTGTCTACATCGAAAAAATCCACCTCAAATCTGAGCAAACACCTAGCAAGCCAGCACAGGAATGTAAAAGTCATTGAGAAAGCCCCAGATCCCGCTGCTGCTACAACATCCACTTCCACAGAGACAAACTCTGTGGGCCCATCTCCTACTAAACAGGTGAAAATAGATGTAAGAGCAACAGGAATTAGTGCTGCTGAACTGTTGAGGCTCGTCGCTGGCTGTATTGTCGAGGACCTGTTACCGATTTCCACCATAGACTCATTAGACTGTAAAATCATTCATCACTAACTAATTACTATTTCCAAGTAACTTGACCAACACTACTTATTACAGACAAAAAAAGGATGTTTGTGGGAGAAACTTTAAGCAGTGGCTTGTCCAGTTACATTTTACTATGGTGGCCAAGTTTGGCTACAGAACCATTTCATTAGTCAGTGGTAATCAGAGGCTGTGTTTAGCGTGGTGTTTGTGCTCATGCATCGCAGGCCTCAATTACTGCGCTCTGAAAGTACATTCTCTGCCACCGGGTTGATGGATTTGTCCAAGAACAAATGAGATTATCACCACCCCTGGCCCTCCCACTGATCACACTTGGGTCTCTGTAGTTAGTGAGGATGCATAACTATATACTGTAAGCTTTATTATTATAGTTATAGAATGGGTTTTATGAGGATAACACATTTACTCCAATTTTACTAACCAGGGTACCCCAGTGTACTAAATACTCAAGAGCACTCAGAGCGCAAACCTCTGCCAAGCACCAAATATCCACTTTGCCACATATTGGCATGTAACTGGTAATTTCTATCACCATAAAAATAATGCAGTAGGTAAAATTGTATTAGCAGGACTATTCAAAAAAGAAAAAACTAAGTACATTTTTACAATGATCGTCAATTACGAAACGAAATATTTTTATTTTTCAAATTCATCCAGAACCTGTGTATTAGTCCGTATCCCTTCCAAAATGTAATGGAATCATACATTGCGTAAGATCTATCTTAGGTTAAAATTTTGTCGACATGCTTAAACTTTTGACATAATCCTGCTAACAGACGAACAAACAAATTCATTAATTAACAAACCAGTGAAAAATGTCAAAAAAAGGTTTAAGAATCAGAACATTTTTGGGCACAGTATATTTTCACAGTTTTGGCACACATACAATTTTAGTATTGATTCTAGTACACAATGTTTTATAAATGAGGCTCCAGATCAGGTGACTGAATTGAAGACATTCTTAATTTTTTCTCAACTTAAGAGAATAAACTCTATCCCCCTGTTGTGGGAACATATCAAACCCATTTAGAAAACACTGTTGAGCCCAATACCTCCTCAGCTCACCTTCAGCAATTGTGTATTCTATCCTACATTGATATTAGTGTCGGCGTCATGTGGGGCATTCGCGGGCCGTGCCCCCTCCCCCGGCTGACCTACTGTGCCCCCCCCACCCCACTCTCCCCACGCTACAGGGGGAGCTTTTTATTACTCAAAGTCAAGAGATCCAATTGGCTATCGCAACTGACCACACACACTGACCTGACGGACGGAGCCTGCTCTGTTGATTCATGTGACGTCACTCACATTGCTGCATCGCCAGAGCCAGATAGAGATATAGAGCGCTAAATTCAGATGGAAGGCAGGAAGTGAAGTAGCTTGAGAACCTGCCATCTGAAATAATCAAAATGCCCATGTTTTGTGGAGTTTATGGCTGCTCCAAATGCTCATTTACTATATTATTTTCCTTCTTTCTTTCACCCCTGCTGTACACTGTGCACACAGTAAAAGCTGAACACCCAAATGCTATTTCACTACATGTCGTAAAGTACTATTCAGCAGTAATATATATGTATGTGACAAACCTCTTGTATCCTCGACTGTCTGGCTAACGTCGTTAAGATGTATTGCATGTCTGTTTACATTATAGCCGTTACTGGTGAGGTTGTGGACCAACCCACTCACAAAAAAGTTATATGCCTCCATATTTTTAGAGGCTTTCATCTGCTTTTTGGTGTAATAGGATCCTGTTTTAATGTTGAATGGCGTTTGATATTTATTTTAAATGTTGGTGCGCGTATAGTTATGTGCACATGTGGGGGGTGCTCGTAAATGCAGCACGTACTTGTGCCCCCCGCAGTTTTCTTGATGCCCCCTTATTTAATACTGGCTGGTGCCGACTATGATTGTTACAGTCCTCATTTTTGCCACCAATGTAATCCTACAATACAGGCAATTACACTGAATCCCTGCTGACATACTGTATGTTCCACACTCTAAGGTAGTCTAATCATTCAGCACGTTTTCCTTATCCTACAATTGATCACCTCACGTGGGGTTTGATTAAACACCTACTCACCTTTCAAAATTAATTGTGCATTTCATGAACTTTGCATTAATAATAGTAACCCCCCCCCGTGCGCCTTCTACACTTTTTCATTGGACTTTAATGGGATATTCATCTCTTCGACCATTTATAACATCAACTCATAGGCTCATTCTCAGTTCTCACAGTGTTATTTTAGGATGGTCACAGGTGATGATTAAAGGGTCAAAACATGAGCTCAGATGTAATTTATTACCATTGATGCGGAAGATTAAGAGCTGGGAAAAGATGAAAGAGCAACGGTGAAACTCGTAAAACGAAAAGCACGTGGAAAGGAACAAAAGAGAAGACCTTAAAGGTGAAAGTGTCATTGACATGTTTTAACACATGTGCCACTAGAGAGTTATCAATCTTCTTTATCTCTTTTAGATTCTTTATACATCCGTGTTTCTCTCTGTAATAACCTCTTGCCACCTAGCCGGTGATTCATCTAAAACACTCGGCGGCAGAGCTACTCTGGGGTTCATAGAATACCTGTCACTACAATCCATAACAGCGCGCACACACACACACACACACACACACACAAACAGTTCTTCACACACAAAGAAATAAGAGGCCTAGAAAATGAATTATCTTGCTCTTCTCATAGATTCACTTGGCTATAATAAAATGCGAGTGCTCCCATTATAGAGCGTTTCTGTGGTGTAGCATTAAAATAAGGTGATTGAGGAATACAGAAGCTGCCACCGAGAGCTCTTCAGGTCAATTGCAGTTGATGTAAGCAGAGACAACCAAACCAGATATCTAAAACATCAAAACCACAGGCAGTTATAGTCATTGTCTTGCTACAATGGCGCCTGTCAAAAGGTGGAATACATTAGGTAGTTGAACGGCAGTCAACTCTCTGTGTTTAAAAGATTGGAAACGCCAAAAGTGACGTGTAAATGTATGAGCTGCTGCTATGTGAAGTGCCCTCACATGCTGTGATATGCAACTTCTATTAATGAATGAGGGCAGAATGGGGGTTAGCACTAGGGCCGAGACAACGCAGCGACGTAATCGATGACGGCGACGCAAAAAATATGTTGACACAAAATATGCGCGCCGATGCGTCATCCGAAACTAATGGCGGCGCTGGAGAATAACTAATGCGAGTGGCTCCTCCGAGTTTCAAAAGTGCAAGGCAGTGAAGACGCACTCGTTTGTCAAAGGTAGCTGTTCCCTGTAACCCACGTCCTTTATTCTGTTGGTTCAGATAGGACACCATGACAGGCTCATACCTGTCAAGTTTTGGATTTGAAAATAAGGGAAATTTTCAGGCGCCCGCTACGAGCCGTCCCACCACCCTAACCAAGCTCCATATCCCTTATATTTTAAGACAAGTGTAAATCTGACCATGAACAAATCAGTGGCTCTTTGTTGTTTGATGACAGTAAGCCCTTTACTGGTCTCTAACTTTTATGAAGTGGTTAGCATTAGCTCGCCGTGACGAGCACCACCGTCTGTGTGGCGGGAGCGGCGCACACCGCACAAGCTCCGCTGTGTGCGCTTAACACTTCGAGTGTAGATTTACAAATGAGATTCAACAGGCTGAAAGCCGGCTCACAGACATATGTACCGTACTGCCAAAGAGGGACAGCATCACCTGCTTGCGCATGTTTGCAGATGTTGGCATACTTGTGTGCAGGAACAGGAGGTCTGAATCAGACTGAAGTCCCAGTAGTTCCATTTGAAGCTCCACTGACTACAGCCACATGTACAGAAAAGGGCTGCACAAACTACTCAAATACTGTTGCATTTTCTATAAATTGTTGGACTCATGTTCCCGGCTCATTTTAAACTTTCTGTTATAAGTGTGAAACTGATTTACGCGCTCAATCTCAGTTCTGACCGCAACATCCTCTCACTCTCTGGTCCATATGCTACAAATCTGAGCTGGCGGGAGCTCAACAGCGCCCCCCCCCCACTCCTAATGTAAAACAATGGCAATTTGTGGTGATAGAAGTGCAACAAAAAATATATCCAGACTGCTGGAGAAGGGAGAATTATTTTTTTTTTTTTATTTCAAATATGGGCATTGGGTCAAAACCAATAGTTTGTGGGCCAACTTTGGCCCGCGGGTCCCAAATTGAACGGCCCTACAATAGAGTTTCTTGGTTGATGGCACACGCATACGAACATTATTACAGACGGACATGATGGATTACACACAGACTACTCAGTTTACAATTCCTAATTCTACACACGGATCAACGTACAGACACATGGATTGTATTACGCACTCACAAATGGTTTTGTTACAATAATGGCCCCATAGATGAGGTTCACTTTTATTTCACAAGCTGTACCAGGTCAGACCAGCAAAGACTTCAGTTAAAAATATGACATGAAAATTGTGAGAAATGAAAGACTTCGCCACCATTTCCATCAAGAAAAAATTTATTGCATATAGTGAAAGAAAAGCACCCTATTATTGCCTTTGCTGAAAAGCTTCTCAATAAAGATTTTTAGCAGAATAAAACAAATGTTTTTCAATAATTGGACTGCAAACACTTTAGCTCTGAAAAGAGTTATATTTCAATTCCATAAAGTCATTCATCAAAGTGAACATGATTTTTCAAGTAAGTGGGATTCAACAAAGTCTCTAGGTTTAATCCAAATTGTCATTTTGGTTATGGTTTTAAAATGATGGTCCTGGTCACTAAAAAGTTGGTAAACAAAGTATTTTTTTTCCACTTACACTTCCATCACCAGAAATGTGAACATATGGCATCATTCCGAGCAAAAATAAAGATGTATCGGTAAATGTGTTTTGCTTTTGAAATCTCGTATACTTCCCAGCTACACAATCCCTTTGCCCAAACCAGCATGTTTTTTCTTTTTTTGTTTTGTTTTTTGGCATTTGAAGAAAATGCAAATAAGCATCAAAGATTACTGGGTTCTTTGAAGCTCCTTGGCAATGGTCAAATGTTCCAGATGTGCTGCATGCTGTCCCTTGTGGAGATACTGTAAATCCATAAGGAACAGATGTTAATTTTACCTGTAACTGAAGTCTGAGGGCACAAATCTGGGTCAGGATAATAGGGATTAGACACAAAACAGAACCTGTACAGTATGTATCAAAACTGCAACACAGTATCACGCTCCTTTCATTAAAGAGAAATCATTCTGAGGTGGTGACAGTGTTTTTTTTTTAGATTTGTCATAAAATCTAAATGTGGGGCAGTACAATTAGTACAAAAAGAAACCATTGTGTAAAACTTAAGAGTTATAGAGGCATAACTCCTGCAATATCTAGATTTGTGGGGCCCGATGCAAGATGCTCTTTTGGGGCTCCCTGTTTGCTAAACTACATGGAGAGATTTTTAATCCAATAAATGGTCAACCAAGTGCTACAATCTATTACACTTCATTGGCTGAATGGGCTACAGTCATGACGACCTCATTTAATTCAGAATCTCGAGTAGACCTCCTTCCATAGCTTGAACTCACCTTTCATTTGCATTATTCATACTTCAAAAATCTTTACTTTTCAATGATTTTACATACATTTGTATAGGTAGTACAATTTTAGTAACTAAACCCCAAAACCACCTTTTTTCTACTGAAAACAAATGTCTCTGGGTGCAAAGTGGAGTTGTTCATTTATTATTGTCCAACTCTTGACATTTTAGTTAAAGTATACCAATTTTGAATATTTAGTTGCAAATGTGGAGGGAATTGGGATTTTAAAAAGGTATAGTGAGTATTGACTAGGTAGTTAGCATAGCATAGATTGTTCTTCGGAGGTTTCATAGCATAACTATAAAACATGGCCCCTGGACTGAACTCGCCCATAATCAAGACATTTTCTTTGAATTTCCAGCCTAAACATAAGTCGACCAAAGCCTCAGGTTTTAATTACTTTTTAAGAAATCCTTTTGGGAATGGTTACTTGAATAACTGAAGGTTGTCGATTATAAGTTCTTGGTAGTCAACACTAAATGCCCTCCTGTCCTGTGTCTTCTTCAGGTGGAAAATGTCGTTGTTCAGGTAGAGTAGATAAACATAAAACAGGATCTAAAAAAGGACCAAATGAACACGACATCAATAATCTCAAGGATTCCACCGTTATTCTAGCATTTCCGCCATGTGTTTATCTAGAGGATGTCTAGGAAATATTAGTTTGTTTTTACAATCAAACTTGATTTCATTCGTCTTCTAAACTCTTTTCGTCTACAGCTGGGATCCTGAAATCATTTTTCATGTAGCACCACTGTGTTCGACAATCACAGTAACAACTGTTCTCTCCAAGCAACTTTATAATCTCTTATATGCAACAAATTTTAGCCTTTAGAGCTGTAAAGATGAAACTGCACCAACAATAAAACTCATGGGTGCTTCGGGAGAACATGCAAACTGAGTACAGTTATTAAAGTCTTGAATTGAAATAAATCTGGTTACCACTGAGCAAACCATGTATGTAGGGAAAAGTCCTGCTGGTTTGACAGCCCTTCTGTGTCCTCCTTAAACACTAGCAGTGTGTCACCTCTGGATAAAGAAGTGATTATTCAGTGCTTTTGTTGTATTACTATGTGTTACTGTGCAAAAAAAAAAAATTTCTACACTTAAGGCTACATGCACTCCACTCAGAGAACCAAGGTTACAACGTAACCGAACGTTCTCTATCGTATCGAGACTATCTCTCCACCCAGTTACATATTCTATATGTACGGGGACCCTGTAAGACACACCGCGATGAGACTGAGGAGACAGAGCAACGCACCCCTCTAGTACCCCCCCCCCTGGGTCCCCGACCCTGGTAATCGAATGAGACGTCACCGCCACCAGAGTGTTCCAACAGTGCACGTGAACAATGACACCCAAAACCATGCTATGTACATAATACACATACGTGGGCCCCCGCCAGACGCATGTGCCTACCCCCAGCCGAGGCGCCAGACGCAGCTCCCGGTATGGCCAACCCTGCCAGACGCAAGGATCGGGCGTATGTGTATGGAGGGGTAGCCGGACGGCCTGCCTTCCCGCTAGGCCCACGGATAAGAAAAACCAGACCACCTCTAGCTCACCATCGCAGGGGCGTAAAAGAGAGACCCTGGTCACTTTGGACTAGTAACCAGCACAAGTTCCCCAAAGGAGGTGCCGGTAGCCATATTAAGGCTGTAAAACCTTGCAAAGGTGGACGGACTCGCCCACGTAGCGGCCGCACACACTTCGGAGAGGGTGGCTCCCCGCCACAGGGCCCAGGAAAAGGCAACGCCTCTTGTAGAGTGCGCCCGTACCCCTCCCGGAGCCGGAGCACCGGAGTCTGTGTAAGCCTGTTGGATCGTTTCCACGATCCAGTGAGACAGCCTGGATTTAGACACCGGCTGACCTAGGCGCCGGGGCTGAAAACAAACAAAAATCTGGTCGGTCTTCCTGACAGCACCAGTTTGCTCAATGTATACCTTAAGCGCCCTGATCGGGCATAGCCTCGACCCTTCCTGCGCCCCCTCATCCCTGTCCCGGGAGGGGCGGAGGGACATTAACTCTACTGGCTGGTTTAGGTGAAAGTCCGAGAGCACCTTCGGCAAGAACGCAGGATTTGGGCGTAAGAGCACACCCGCACCGCCGGGCAGGAATCTACAGCAGCTCTCGTGCATCGACAGAGCCTGTAGTTCTCCGACCCTCCGCGCTGATGCCACCGCTATGAGAAACGCAGTCTTCAGTGACAGCCACTTCATGTCCACCGTTTCCAGGGGCTCGAAGGGTCCCAGTCGCAAGGCAGCCAGCACCAGCTTCAGGTCCCACGTCGGGACAGCCGGGACCCGATTCAGCCTACACCATGATGAGAAGAGCTCCCAGCGGTATGAATAGGCTGCTCTAGTCGATGGTGCTCGAGCGCCCTGAATGGTCCGGACCACCGACCGGGCTAACCCCATGCCCAACAGGCTGGCCCTCTCAGGGGCCAGGCCCAGAGCCTGAGCCCCTGGGGAAAGGGATGGAACAGGGTCCCCTGCGCCTGACTCAGGAGGTCCCGGCGAGCTGGAAGTTCCCATGGACTCCCGTCCAGGAGAGGAGCCAATCCCGAGAACCACATCATGTGTGGCCAGTTGGGAGCCACCAAGATTAGCCTCACCTCCTCCACCTGGGCCCTCAGCAGCAGGGTGGGAAGGAGACCGAAAGGGGGGAAAGCATACCGCAGCCCCGGGGGCCATTGGTGTGCCATGGCATCGACACCCAGCGGGGGGGTCGTCCCTCCCCACGGAAAAGAACAACGGGCAGTGCGTGTTGTTCCGGGATGCAAACAGGTCGGCGACAGCCCTGCCGAACCGACCCCAAATCTCCTCGGCTACTTCCGGGTGAGTCGCCACTCTCCCGGGGCCGGGCCCCCCCTGGAGAGCAGGTCCGCCCCCAGGTTCACCAGCCCGGGCACATGCATGGCTCTGAGTGACAGGAACCTCGTGCCTGCCCATGTCCACAGACTGTGTGCCAACCTGCAAAGGCCTGGGGAACCCAGGCCCCCTTGCATGTTGACGTAAGCCGCCGCCGCCGCTGTGCTGTCCGTCATTACGAGTACGTGACAGCCATGCAAGCTGAGTTCGAAGTGCCGAAGAGCCAAAAAGATGGCCCTCAGCTCCAAGACATTGATATGCCGGGCCAGCCAGGCACCAGTCCAGCTTCCGCTGGCACCTTCGCCTTCGTGGACCGCGCCCCATCCCGTCAGGGATGCATCCGCAGAGATCACCTGGCGGTGGAGCACGGGACCCAGCAAACTCCCTTTGGCGATGTTGGCCGGTGTATCCCACCATGTTAGGGCTGAACGCAGTCTCCTGGTGACCCCCACTTTGGCACGCAGGTGCCTCTGTGGACAGAGCCCCCAGAAAAAGAGGCACCTCTGTACTGGGCGCCAGCGGCACCACCTGCACCGATGCCGCCATAAGGCCCAGGAGGCGAAGACAAAGCCTCCAGGTAACCCTGGCTCCCAGCGAAAACCGGGAGAGGTAGATCCTGAGGGATTCCTGCCTTTCCCAAGTCAGTGTCACTAACCCAGTCCTGGCATCCAACCACATGCCCAGGAACTGGGTGGCCTGTGCCGGCTGTAGACTGCACTTCTTTTTGTCGATCCGCAGTCCCAGACTCGTGATGTGTGCCAGTAAGACTGTGAGATGGCGGCGACACCGCTCCTCCGTCTGTGCACATATTAGCCAGTCGTCCAGGTAGTTCATCACCCGGAGACCCCGGCAACACAGAGGCCCCAAAACCGCATCCATACATCTGGTGAAGGTGTGGGGGGCCAAAGAGATTCCGAAGGGGAGGACGGAGAACTCAAAAGTTCTGCCTTCGAAGGCGAACCTGAGGAACCGCCTGTGCCCTTCCCAGATCGGTATTTGAAAATAGGCATCCTCCAGATCGACGGTTGCAAACCAGTCACCTACCCGGACAGCCTGCTTCGCTCCCGGTATGGTCAGCATCTTGCATTTCAGAGGCCGGAGGAACTTGTTCAGCCCTCTGAGGTCTAATATTGGCCGGAGGGTACATCCCGTTTCGGGATGAGGAAATAACAGGAATAAAACCCCACCTGACGGTTCTCCCTCCCCACCTCCCGGATGGCCTTCTTCTCGAGGAGAGAGGAGACCTCTGAACGCATAGCCCCTCTGTGCTGCAGGTCTGTGATTACAGAAAACACAGCCAACCGAGTCACAGGAGGGGTGCGCAAGAACTGTAACCGGTAGCCCTGGGTCATTGTAGAAACGACCCAGGGGTCTGCCCTCAGATCCTCCCACGCTGCATGGACCCCCTGAGGACAGGGTCCGGTGTGGGAGGGCATAGCGTCAGGACTGAGGCTGAGGCTGGGGTGGCCTCTGGCCGCCGCTGCCTCGTCTCCCCCTCTTAAACTTACCTCGCCTGCCCGCCTCTAGTCGGCCCCTCAGATCCCCCTGACTCCAGTCAGGCTGAGGAGGTTTTGGCTGCGGTGGCTGGGGGCGCCGCCAGTCCAGGCTCCGTTTCAGGGAGCCTGCTACTTCTCGGGCGCTGCGGCGGGCTTCCTGCGCCTGCTGGAGCATGGCCGCTGCCCCCGGCCCGAACATTGCCAACGGCTCTACGGGCAGTTTGAGGAGGCAGGCCCTGTTGTCCGGCTGCAGCATGGACTGCGACAACCACAGGTGGCGTCTGACCGTCCAGAGGCCCGACATGGCTTTTCCCGCCGCCTCGGCCTTCTCCCTCATCAGTTTAGAGAGAAGTGAGGAGACCTGCTGCAGCTCCAACGGCAGGTCGTCACTGCACCCCTCCTTCAACCGCTGAATCAGATGGCGTTGATACAGGGACAATATGGGCCCCGTATTGCCAAGCTGAGTCTGGACCGCCATGGCACCATGCATTTTGGTGAGTAGTGCGTCCATTGTCCTGCAGTTTTTAATGGAGCAGCTACTTCTCCCGAGCACCGATTGCGACGGCGACACGAAAGCCGCTAAAGCCTGGTCCACCGGAGGTAAAGGCCCACAGCCAACCTCTCACGGTTGTGAACCGCCCCTAGGCGTCTACAGAACCCAGACCAGCGACCTGATGGCGACTGGAATTGCTTCTGGAGCACCTCCTCAAAGTCCGAGAGGAGAGGGACGAGGAAGCGCGTGGAACGACTCCCCTCCGCGTCATCGAACCGGGAGGGGGGAGGCCCCTGGTCAGATGGCAGCTATATGCCTAATGCCGCTGCCGCCCTGCTCACAATCTCCTGGAGGAGAGGGGGTGGCTCCGCCCGTTCCTCCACAACCGTTTCCTCCCCCAATGGGAAGGCATAACTGTCTGAGGGCTCCAGGCTCAACACATCGACCTCACCATCCGACTCTGAGTCAGATGGGCGGCCCCTCTCTGCCCCCACCGATAACATAGCTGGGGGGAGTGGGAGGCTTGTCAAACCAGCCCCGTGATCGCACGTGCCTCGACAGAAGCCCACCACTAGGGGGCAAAGGGGGACACAAGCCGGCTGAGCTCTGTGCTGCTGGAGCCACAGTCCTAGAGCGCTTGGCCGACTGCAGTCCATGCACAGGTGTGGGCGGCTGTGCCCTAAACACATGGCATCGGGCCTCCCTCAGTCTCACCGATAAGCAAAAATAGCTCATACAGGAGGATGGGTCATCCCTTGCCATAAATGCATGATCGCTGCCCAGGCACATCACACAGTAATCATGGCCGTCCTCTGCAGGCATTCTCGTAACGCAGCCCCTGCAGGGAGGTCCCTCTCGGCTTGCCATACTGACGTAGCAGGCAAACTAGGAAGTGCTCTTGCACGCTGTGTTTTGTTTGCAGCCGAAGCAGCTAACAGTTGCTACTCCTCTTTTCTTCGCGCTGTCAGAAGACACAGCAGCGCGCGCGCGCGCGCACGCACGCACGCACGCACGCACACACGCACACACGCACACACGCACACACGCACACACGCACACACGCACACACACACACACACACACACACACACACACACAGGAGGACACGCAGACGCGGAAGCCGGACAGCCAGCAATACACCTCGAGTCGCTCCAGCGCCAGGCGGAGAGGGGACGGCGCACCACGCCCGCCGACCAGGTCGGCTTCGGGGGTGGACTGTACCTGGGCGCGTTAGCAGAGCGGATCGTGCAATACGCCCTACGGTACCCCTTCGCCAATTCACTACTGAGAATAAAGGGCAGACAAGCGATCTCGAGAGGGGTCCGAAGACTCTCGACTCCTACTCCCACACACGGTAAGCGCTAATCTCCCTCACACGTCTGTCCTCACGTCTCCTACTGCCAGAGTGGAAATCAATGAATCAGTGATTGCATGCACACCTGGGGCTTTTAAGCCCGTGCATGGGCCACGTAGTGGTGTGTCTTAAAGAAATATCCACGTCAACTGTCCCAGTGGGATCAGTCCCCGTACATATGGAATATGTAACTGGGTGGAGAGATAGTCTCGATACGATAGAGAACTAATCTTTCCTACCTCAGAGACTTTTTTGCTGGACGAAATGTTGAACAGAACATACTGCTGTGGGGTTTACACATGGGTGCGCATTTCTACATTTATTGAATTTCCTATGTAATAAGTGAGCCATTGTCGTGTGGAAATCATGCTTATATTGGAAAAAGTCTTTCAAGGACAATGAATCACTAAACTTTTTTTTCTTGAAAACGGAGAAGCTGTTTGGATGCTTGTCATCTTGTGTCAATCTTTTGATTTCTTTTTTTCTTGTGTAGTGGATTCGGCTTACGGCTGCTGTCAAGCCGAGGGATTTAAGGACCATTAAGAAGAAGTATTAGCTGCAGCTGTTTACCCGAGCTAGCCATGCTTTGAATGTGTCACTTGGTAAACTTCTCAACGTGTACGTGGTTGCTTTATTTATGCAATTTGTAAAAAAAAGTCTTACATTAAACAGTAATATTCAATGAATTATCTTTGTTAGTGATCTTGATTCGGTTTTCCCTGATTGTTAAAAAAATAAATAAAATAAGGCCACATTAGTGACAGTCTTTTTTCTGCGGCAGTCATTTGGTTAGGTGCCATACTGAAAAAAAAATGCAACTTCTTCATTACCAGATGACGCAAGCTATTTTAAGATTGCAGTAATCTTTTATCCCCCAAACTCTCAAATTCCTGGCCATATTCCCCATCATGTCTGGCTGCAGCACCATTCCTGGTGTCAGTGCTGTTGTCAGCCAGCTCTCAGTAAGTAGGTCTGATAATGTCTGCATTAGATAACAGTGGAGGGATTCCCTTAGCTTGTGTGGATGTTGCCTTACAGTCTATTAGCCAGCCACACTGCATGGTTGACAAACGACTAAATTACATCTGAGTAGCTTCCAAAGGGAGGAGAATATCTTCCTTGATCACTTCTAGATCCTTGACACACTAACTCAGAACTCTATTTTTGAGCATTCTTTACTTTTTCCTAGAAATCACCTGAATTCGTCCAGCTTTTTGCCTTTAAGGCATGTGTGTGAAACTCATGGCTCGAGGGCCAATCCGGCCCTTTGGAGCATCAAATTCTGCTCACTGGAGAAAGTAAAAGTGACAGAAAAAACATCAATCGTTGTATAAATGAAACGATTAGAGTCATTTTTAATGTTAAACTAAACATTGCTGTATCACTAAAGTGAAGGTGTGCTTAATGTTTGCTTTTCTATGGGGTAATACTTACCTTGATTTGGGCAACATCAAGTGAACACGCAATTTATTTTTTTTTATCTTAGTATTTTTAAATAATAAATTAATTTGTTTGATTTGGAAATAAAAGCCAAAATTAAAGAAAATTCAAAGTTACTGCAAAAACTCAACTGTGTCCAAAACTTGCCATTTATTAAGGGTTTAAAAATGGTTAAATAATCATGATGAATTTCATGACAAAAATAAATAAAGTAAAATTACACACAAACATTATAGATTAGTTAAGAAGTTTATCAATTGAAGTTCACAATACGATAGACGATAATGGGCTCACGATACAATACAAAGACAATTTAGATTTTTTTTTTTTCTTTTCCACTAACTCTGGACCTACTTATAAATTGGTTCTGAATTACCTTGTCAACTGAATAGAAAATGCATCTAAAATAATAAATAATTACATAAATAACACTTTTATTTAAAGGGAAAAAGGTGTCGCTGCAAATGTAACGTAAAGAAAGGACTCACAATTCATTCCCCCCTAAAATTAAAACCAAATCCTGTCTTCATCATGACATTCTTCAAATAAAAATGTCCATCTGTGCATTAACTTTAGATAACATGTTTTTTAAAACATCAAACCAGAAAAGTCTAAACAGCCCAGATTTAAGATATGGACATGAGTTTTTTTTTTCCCAACAGTCTCCTGCAGTTGGAAAGTCACGCTTGCTTAAGATGAATGTAACAGAGTATGGATGTTTTATTGTACTATTACTTCAAGAAGCAAAAAAACTACCAGCATGTCTATATTAATAAACTCTGCCCCCTCCAAGCCCACATACACTCTATTCATCTCCATGTCTTTCTTTTACCTTCTTCCAACCTTCACCTCTATTTGCTCTCTCCCTCTCTTGACCTTGACGCCAGTGTAGGTTATTTCATTTTAAATGTTGTCTGTAATTGCTTCTCGCCTTCAACACTTCAACACAAGAGCAAATCAGTTTTCTAGAGTGTTCATTTATGTTTGGTAAACAGGGATATTCATCAGCTCTGTGTGAGAGAGAGAGAGATAATAAACATGCCTGCCACATTGGCATCTCCTTGCAACCAAGCTGATGAGCTGTTGATGGAAGATGTTGGATTACATATAGAGAAAAAAAAACAGCAGGTTTCTATTTTTAAATAAGCATTGCTGTTGCTGTTATCCATTATTATTTTCTTGTTCCTCTGCCAACAGTTTGCTCCCACTGCTTGTTGAGTGAGCGTTACTTTCCAAATGGTTTCAGATTCACTTTACTTCAAAGACTTGATAATGTAGACAAGAACAATTCAAGAAGTCTGTACGACCTTCATTTTCAGTGGAATTGCATCCACATCTATGATTGTAAGATTGAGATTTTTGGTAACACTTTATTTGAAGGGGTATACATAAGGATGACATTACACTGCCATTATTATGACATGGCACCTGTCATTAGCATGAATAAGGTGTCATGGGTTAGGGCTAGGGAATAGGCTTAGCGTAACGAAGGGTTAAGGTGATGAACAACACTTAATGACAGCCTTCATGATACCTTATTCATGCTAATCACAGGTGTCATGTCATAATAATGGCATCATCGTGTCAGCCTTACCAGATTTTTACACTGAAGTGATTCATATTTCAAAGTCATATTAGGTGGTAGGTGGAAGTCAAACAAGTGCAGGTAACAAATAAAAGTGGTTCCACTTCGTGTAAAGAGTCCGACTCAGAGTTGCAGGTTAATTTCTGCAAATATTAGCAGTGCTTTAAAAAAAAAAGAGTAAAGTCAAGCAATCTAAAGTATATTTTTTAATAGCGGTGGTGGGTTCAATGATTTTTTTGTATTTTGTTGTGAGACAGTCAAAGTGATCTACATGATAGAGGAGCTGGAAAAGCTTTAACTTACTTTACACTGGCTTCTAAATTAAAGAAAATAAACATAGATAAATGCAGTGGAGGAAAATTAAGATATTTCCCATGTAAGGGAGGATATGTACCATGGTCCAAATTTGGAGGTTTCCATTGAAAAAAAAAAAAAAATTCTATTTATTGTCTTTACTCACTTTAGGCAGGCATAAAGTGAGGTAAATCCTGGCCAGGACACCAGTCTGTTGCAGGGCCATCGCACAGATACGGACAATCATAAATACATACTCAATCCTATAAGCAATTTGGACTATTTATCTAAAGGCTATTTTCACACCGGGATAACCAGAGCAGGAACTGGGCTCACTTGGGTGGGGAAGAGTGACCATCTAACACAGGGGTGGTCAACTCCAGTACTTGAGAGCCGGATTCCTGAGACTTTTAGATATGTCCCTCCTCCAATACACCTGGTTGAAACCAATGTGTTGTCATTAAGCTCCGCAGAAGCATGATAACGAGCCATTCTTTTAATTCAGGTGTGTTGAAGCAGGGGCACATCTAAAAGTCATAGGAATCCTCTGCCTGAGGAGGCTCTGCTGTGCTTTAACCACTATCGGGCAACATACATAACACAGAGCACTGAACAGCAGGCTTACACGCTGAAAGCTTGTTAACCTCTGAATCCCAGACCGGTATGTTCCCCAAAACCCTTTGACATTATGAACCCTGTTTCTGCATTTGACCAGCAACCTTAAAGCTTGAATGTCTCATTAATCCAAACCACCACAACAAAGAACAAAATAATTCCTGAGTTTGAGGCTAATGGAGAGGACGCTGGCGATGTCTGTGTACCGTTTCTCCATCAAAGAAAACCCCAATCAAAACCCCAGTCAATCTGTATCTTCTACCAGTGTTTTGTAAGCTACACTCGAGTCAGATACAACTCACTATTCCCGAGCTTCCACCAAACGTTTAGTCATCAGCTTACCTTCCTAGGTTGACTCTAGCTGCCACGCTAGCCTTCCTGACTACATCCAGTGTCTTTCCCTGGTTAGATCTCCCCCACTCCTGACAAAATTCTGCTGTGGCCTGCTCTCTTCAGTCGGATCTCCATATTCCTGGCTATAGTCCGCTGTGTTTCTGCACCATTCTGAGACCGTCTTCGCTCTTTGAGCACTGGACATAATGCTCAAATACTTCGCCAGACAGCTCCTGGAAGTAAAGAGCTGCGCCCTTCCACCATGCATCTCAGTCATCAAACAACTTGGACTCCTAAGAAGACCCCGGTACATTCACAGAAGCTCCTGATGCAAGCTTATTTACTTTCAGCCGGCCAACTCCATTCCATCCATTTGGTCAGCTGTACGCTCCGTTGCGCAACTGACGCATCGTCAGAGCACCGCTGCTATGGGAGCCATCATCGCAGGTAATATCTCAATATTTTGACAACCCAAGCAGGTCAGTGGAAAAGGAGTGATTGTCAGAGTACTTTGGCCTTTGAAGAAACATCTCGACCCCCTATTAAACATAAAGATTGAACTTTTCAATGCCCAGTCCCTCACAAACAAGGCCCGCTTTATTCAAGACCACATTTTAGATACAGGAATTGACATTATGTGTGTAACTGAAACATGGCATCAACCAGAGGTCTATTTCACCCAAAATGAGGCCTGTCTACCTGGCTTTGGATATTTGGAGAAAGCTTTTAGCAGTGGTCATTGTGGGGGTGGCCTGGCTGTTTTCTACAGAAATGAGCTAGAACTCTCCCCTATGCCACTCCCCCATTTGTCCTTGTTTGAATGCCTTTCATTTAAATGCAAATTCTCTCCCCCCACAATAAAACTCATCCATCGGCCTCCCAAACCAAACTCAGCCTTTATTCCTGAACTACAAAACCTTCTCACCACACTCTGTACAACACCTGCAAACCTGATAACACTTCAAAACATGAATATTCACGTCGATTCCCACACCTGTCACTTTGCAGCTGAATTTCTCCACTCATTGGATTGCCTAAACCTAAAACAGCATGTAGAAATTTCCACACACACCAAAAGACACACCCTTGACTTAGTGATAAACTCTTCCCCCATTAATAACCTGGGAATCTCCAACCATGAGGCAATATCTTTTACAACTGCTCACTGAACAACATCCTCGTATCATTAACCAGTCTCTCCAATCCGGCCATGTCCCATCAGCCCTTAAGATGGCGATCATCAGACCCCATCTCAAAAAAACAACTTTAGACCCAAATATCCTCATATTTCAGGCCCAATTCCAACCTCTCATTCCTGTCCAAAGCCCTGGAAAAAAGAGTCTCAGTTTAACTCTATAAACACCTGGACCAAAACCAACTTTACAAAAAATTCCAGTCTGGCTTCCGATCAGCACACAGTACAGAGACTGCCTTAGTTAGAGTCTCAAACAACCTACTTCTGGCAGCTGATCACGGTTCCCCTTCCCTCCTCATCCTCCTCAACCTGACATTCAATCCTGTTGACCGCAACAGCCTGCTCCAAAGTTTACACTTCACTGCTGGTCTGTCTGGCCCCGCCCTGAAATGGTTCAGATCCTACCTCAATGACATGTCAGAATATGTAGTTCTCAAAAAAAGCTTGATCTTATACCCATTATTCAACCTGTGGAGTCCCCCAGGGATCAGTCCTCGGCCCAACTCTCTTCACACTACATGCTTCCCCTCGGCCACGTCATACGCAAACATGGAATATCTTTCCACTGCTATGCTAACGATACACAACTTTATCTGAAAACGGACCCCTCTACCTCCGTCTCTACCCCCTCACTATCACCAACTCACCACCTGCCTGGAGGAGATAAAGACATGGATGAGTCATAACTTTCTACAACTCAACAGCTCAAAAATGGAGATCATCCTAGTTGGCACCCCTCATCAGGTCGAGTCATCCCCCATTACTGGTATCTCCTTCTCCGGCCAAAACATCTCACTTTCCCCTCTGATCACCAACCTAGGTGTCATATTTGACCCGCATCTCACCTATGACTCCCACATCAAACAACTCTGCAAGAGCCCTTACTTCCACCTCAGAAACATTGCCAATCTCCGACCATTTCTCACCATCCAAGATGCAGAGAAACTCCATGCCTTTGTCACCTCCAGGTTGGACTACTGCAATGCACTTCTCATTGGGATCCCCAATATGAGCCTTCAAAAGCTTCAATTTGTCCAAAACAGCGCCGCTAGGATCCTGATGAGAGTGCTTAAATTTGATCACATTACTCCAATCCTGAAATCCCTTTACTGGTTCCCCATCCAATATAAAATCTAACCTTCCCACCCACCAGTGCATCCATGGCAACGCCCCATCCTGACTGAAATAACTTTTAACCCCCCAAACTAGCTCCAGACACCTCCGGTCCAGCAACTCAAACTGCCTCCCCACACCCAGAACTAAGCTCTGCACGATGGGGAACCGTACCTTCTGCTCATCCGCACACCGCCTCTGGAACATTTTCCCAGACCACATGAAAACCCTACAGACAGTTGAATCCCTAAAGAAACAGCTCAAAACCTTCCTCTTCCATAAAGCATTCTCCAACTAGACAATTTTGGACAATTTGCCCCCCCCCCCCCCCCCCCCCTTTTTTTTGGGACTAAGTAGCTTTTAATTGTTTTTAATATTGTACGGCTCACTTTCTGTTTTATACTTTAAAAACTGTTTTTATTACTTTGCACCCATTGTTGCATTTTGAGATTTGTTACAAATGTAAAGTGCATTATAAATAAAATGCGGTGTTATTATCATTATTAATAATGGTTTCCCTATACTAGATGTGTTATTTCTTTGTGCAGCATCAAGGGGTCGAAGACCCGTTATTAACATGAATAATGTTTTATTAGTTTGCCATGCTTGCATGAAGTTTCTACACAAGATCATACAATTTTTACATGCCTATATAAGCAGCCAAACCTTTTTTGCAAATGCGTAAATATAAACAGAAGTGATGCAGGTGTTGCATCAACATCTGTGACCACAGGGGGAGACAAACTATACTCAGCACAAAGTTGCATAACAAACTTTGTGTCTGTACATGTAGAAACATGTTTTTGCAAGCTAGTATAATTGTTTCAATTAATAAATATTTTAACTTTCAGGTGCTCCACTGAGATCAGATGAGCAAAAACATGTTTTATCTCAACATGAATTACCATATTTTTGCCAGTGGACAACAGAGTGTCAATATAAAGATTTTTCAGCCAGCAAACAATGAATGTCCCTGTCAGTCAGTCACAGCTCATGTTGTATGTTTGCAGTAGTTTTATATTCTGGTGCATCTCCTAAAATGAGTGAATCCACAGGTGCCATCCGCTATCTCAACATCAGTGCTTTCTTTGTAAATCATCAGGTCCCAAACCGAACCGGCCGGGTGTTGTTCCGGCAGTAAGAGAGAGACAAAAATGTCATGAAATACCTTCTTTTTTTTTAAAGCGCCTTTTGCTAACTAAATGAGCCAATAATATCATGTGAACACAAGCACTTAACCTGAATGTTTAATAAAAGAATGATGAATCACAGTTAAAGAAGCACAGAAAATCGCCCTGTTCCGGTGCGCATCCGAGTGGCAGCTGTCAAATTTGCCATGTTTCAGCACCAAGGACAGCGCAAAATAAGTGCTAATTTAGCCACAAAGAACTCTAAACTTTGAGAACACAAAAACCTTACAAACTTTTACACCGATAAGGCCATAACTCCTCTAATGAATCAGCAGCACGGCAGAAAATGATAATAAAACATGTGCTTACCTTTTCTATTTGTCCGAAACAGCCAACAAAAAAAAAAAAAAAAAACAGCCATGAGCCCTTTGTATCCTCGCAGCTTTTTACATATTTCACAGCCCAGGCCTGCCTTGTCTTTCATAAACCAAAAGTAGCAGCTCATATTGCCTTTGAACTGAGCCACTGTCTCAATGTCCATATCAGAAAGTTCACCATCGTCGTCTTCTCTTCTCTCTGTCCCCGAGTTCTCCTCATGTCCCTTGGATAGTTCTCCTCCTGTGTCATGTCTGTTGGAGGCAGGTTCTCCTGCATTAGCATCTATATTACAAGTGCTGCTAGTCGCTATGCTAACTGCAAATGTGCTACTGCCCTTTTCCACGATTTCCACAAAAACAGCCTTTTACCTCAGGCTTAGCTTCACTTATTGGCTTCAAAAGCCCTTTAAATCCAACTACCTTTTTTAGCCATCTTCTACCGTCTTCCAGGCTGTAAGTATTTTTGTGCAAAATCACACTTTATATGTAGCGTGGGGGCGTGGCCCGACTTTCCCCTCTCTTCCTCATGCATGCTCAGTTTTTACATTCAATTTTGTGTGTACAATGAAATTTGCAGTGATTTCAACTCAATAAAAGGCACAGCTGTCCAAATACAATACTTCAACATTTAATCAAAACTAGTGCTGTCAATAGATTAAATATATTGTGTGTTTAATCTCTTTTAATCTCACCTAAAAATTGCTGAGAAACGCCCTCAACTTCAGGTATTTTCTTTTAAATTACATTATTACGATAGATTGAAACATTTATATATAACAAAGTGGCTTTATAAAGTATATTATTGTTTATTTTTAACAGACTTGAATCATTTCCATTCATTTGTATGTGAGACTAGACCCAAGGTCTACTGACACCTATACTTTAGACCATCAGGGGAATATTGATGTGTACTTTAGTCAATCTACAAATAATAAAAAATGCAAATGAAATAAAACATCAGGTCCATATGAAGTGCTATAAGTTAGCACATCATAAACACTAAGAACTTATTTATGATCAATAGAATTATTGATCACCAAACTTGTTGCTTTTTCTCTCCTTCAGATAATATATAACAAATAGAATGGACCCATCATTGACAGTGCTGTAAATTAGCACATCAAAAAGAACATTGCTCCTCATACATGGAATACATAATTAACCAACCGATTGAACTACATACATAAATAATGTTATGGTACTGTTGCTCTGACTTGAAGAAAGAAAACATACAAAGGTTTTATGAGGTCAGCCTATGACCAATGGAAATGGATAAAATGACAAAATAAATAAAAATAAATAAATAAAATAGAAAGTAGCAAAACACAGCACAAATAAATACATTAGTAAACAGCATCCATGAATGTTGGGAGTGTTCATGGGCGTGTCAGACTGGCAAGGAGTTTCTTAAAGAGACAGGCAAAATTGATTATTTTCTGCATTTCAATTTTGGGTAGCATAGTTATTTGAGTATGCTATAGAATGGTACTATGTGCCTGAAAAGAACATGATCCCCCCTTTAATACTATTTAAATTTGCTTTCAAGAAACATAAAACTTCAGTCCAGCACCTTTCGAGCACCAGAAAACGGTTTTTCAGATGCATTAATACTTGCTAACATTTCAACTCTCCGCTTCACACTGAAGACATTTTTTACTTCCACCACTCCCTGTATTACACTTGTTTATTTATTTGGTTTTTATGATATTTTTCCCCTTCTGGCTTCAAATAGTTCTGAACAGATGAAACAAACGCAGTGAAGGCTCACACCTACACCCGTTTTATGTGAGAGCAAATCTCACCAAACACCTGAGTTAAGCCTGTCAGTCAAACTTCAAATTAATTTTGCACAAAGTGGCGTAAACAACATAACACAGCCTCCCTCTCCGTGTTTGTGAAAACAATAAAAACTTTGTTGAACTTTTAGCAGGGCTTGTTGAACCTGACACATATCTTGGATATCTGCTATGAATGCAATGCTTGGGTTTGAAAGGCATGCAAGCAACACATTTAAACTAATACAATACATGAAGTAGTAATTTTCCTATATTAAGCAAGGAAAACATGTCATGTAGAAAAGTGGCTCTGAAAGCCTAGAGAAAACACGCCCATCATACATGTTGCTATATTTATTTTCGATATGATAAAGATCAGTGTTTATCAAATGGGGGTACGTGTACTCCTAGGGGTACGTGTTGGCACTACAGGGGGTACTTGAGAGAAAGAGAGAGAGAGAGAAAGAGAGAGAGAGAAAGAGGAAAATTAACAAAAGCATTAACAATATGGGGGTTTTAAAATGTTTATTTTTAGTTAATAATGGTAATCCAAATAATGATGATGTAAATGATCTTCAATGCAAACATGAACGGCAAAAACAAGAGTCAGTCTTGGTCCTACCAGGCAGGAGATGACTGGAAATTATAAAAACTATTGAAATAAATCTGTTCAGGAAGCACCAAAAATGTTCATTCCATTTTAAAATTAGATTCTTTAAAAATTGTTTTGTCTTCTCATTGATTCCATCATTGTGCTCTATAGTTGCTATAGATTAATACAAAAAATGTTAACTGTAACTGCTTTATCCTGTATTGGGTTGCATGGGTATGCTGGTTTATCCTAGTTCACACTGGACAAAAAAAGGCCTGAAATTGTCACCCTGGGAGCTGTGGTTAAAATGCTCTAGGATTTTTTGGGATCGTTTGCGCTGTGTGAAGACAAATTGAACCAAATGAAGATGGTAAAGTTATCAGCCGTTCCCCACCCATTTGGCCTGTGAAAGCAGCCTTACTTTTACTGCCTGTATGATGACCTGAGTTTCAGAACGTTTCCCTAAAGCACTAGGAGTGCTTTAGGGAAACCCTCTGTTTTGCTCAATTAAACTTGTAACACACTAAGCATCCCCTTTTTATTGGACCATCAAATTTGACTGGGCCCATGTTTTGGTATTTTACCCAAATTTTACTAGAAACACACTTGCAATGGAAAGAGAAAAAAAAAAAAAAGTCAGTGAATAAATAAAAAACAACCAAAAAATCATGTTCAAAAAGCTTGTTTAAAAATAACAACTGTATCCTGTGTCCTTTCTTTAAGCCTACCCAGTCATAGCGCTTCTGCAAAACTGGGCTCTGCCTTTTCTGTCAAGACACAAAGCTGCTCAGTGAGCCAATAAAATTTCTTACAGGAATGAGACTCTCACAACTCTGTAGTGAGCAAAACATGCCCTTTTCCCTTTGTAGCAAAAACTTTAGAACCTATCAAACCCCAAACAAAAGGACAGGATGAAGAGAGGAAAATATACCAAAGTAATCAAACAATGATGAATAGGTAGATGGATAGGGTCACAAACACAATATTGGTGAATCAAGGCAAGGCAAATGTATTTGTATAGCACATTTCATACACACTCAATGTGCTTTACATGATCAAGAAGTGCAACAGAAAACATTCAACAGCTTAGAATATATAAGAACATTAAAGTCGGCAAAAAAAAAAATAAGATGACAAAAAAAACTAACAATTAAATATTGCTACATTTTCATTGATATTAATGGTATAATTCTCAATATTCTTACTATACATATATCAGTGTATTAAGAACATCAAAATTCTATTTAACAATGGAGAAATTTATATTTTCATTAAGGTGAGGGACAAATCTGAGGGAATTATGTGTAATGCATAAAAGGTGACCGTGTTGTTTTTTTCTGTGTTGCTTATTCCATCTTAAGCCAAAGTTTTATGAGGTTTGAAATGAACTGCTTGTGGACAACCTTAAAAGCTTTGGTACTCTGGGGCTGACAGATTAGAGGAGGAGTTCAATTCAATTTGATGCTGTTGTAGAGCCCCTAAAACTTTTAGGATAACTCATTAGAAAAGCAAAACTTTTAACTGCAGTGAGATTCAACTTGTGTTTTATTTAATCATTCTGAAAAGCTATAAAATCTTTTTGCCTTTTTGCATCCAACACCATTGTAAACTCTAAAGAGACTTGTCTCTAAGAAAGAAACATGCCCGTAGGTTTCAGGAAATTAGCTGGAACACCTATAAGTTTTCTTGAGGTAATTTCTCACATCCCACATTGGCTTGGAAGAATAAAGATCAGGAAATAAAGTATTGTATGTTGCATAGTTTGATCAGGGATTGGCTGGCCATCAGAATTAACAATGGCCTAAACCAGTGGTTCCTCAAACTTTTTTGGCTCAAGTACCCCCTTTCTCTACCTTTTGAATCCAAGTACCTCCTTAGACCAACAAGAACATTTTGCTTAGAGTACTGTGAAAAAACTAAATGTAACATGATGGATGAACAAGTGATAACACAAATTTTAAGTTAAGTAATTTTGTAAATAAGTGGAACCAAACAGTATTTATTACTTTTGAATAGATTTATTTCTACAGTTTTTATCATTTCTGGTCATCTCCTGCATGGTGTGAAACCAAGACCAACTCTTCCATTTTCAGTTATTGTTCTAATCAAAATAATTTCCATCATCTTTATTATGAGTATCCTTTTTAACTCACAATAAACATTATAAATCCACATATTTTTAATGCTTTCACCGCGTACCTCCATTTGAGAAACACTGGCCTAAACCATGGGTGCACTGCCCATTAAGAATATCAACACCACCAATTTTCGGCCCGAGTCCGGGATATATTAATAGGGTCGCTCCATGGTATAACTCTGAAAATGCATCTTTTAAAACAGGCATTGTGGAAACTGGAAAGGAAGTGGCTCTCATCAATCCTAGTAGAAGTTCATATAGCCTGGAGAAGTTGTTTAACCTATAAAAAAGCTCTTTGCAAAGCCAGAACTGCCTATTACTCAACTTTAATAGAGGAAAACAAGAACAATCCTTGGTTTCTATTCAACACTGTAGCCAGGCACACCAAAAGCCACAGCTCAGTTTAACCCAACCTGAGCTGTGACGACTTCATCAACTTCTTTACTGATAAAAATCTAAAAAATTGAAATAAAGCTGATGTCCCCCCTGCAGGAGTGCTGAATAATTTCTTAAACAAAGAAGCTCCTGAAATAATTCCAACATGTAGCGTTTATTTACACCACTACACAATATTAGGGTAGCTCCACTCGTTCCACCCGGGTCCCACAGACAACTCTGGGTTTGTTGTTGACAGTACATGCCATTAATTTCATACATTCTGTTGCGTAGGGTAACTATACGTCCAGATTTATCCAGACACGTCCTATTCGCACGGCTGGATTATACAAATGGACTGGTTTCCCAGGGCCCCTGGAAGCAACACGTTAATTCAAATTACCATAACTCCGCTCATATTTCCACCGGTTTATGAAAACTAAAAAGTTGCTGGTGACAGAAACATTAATATTTTTTTTTTTTTTTTTTTTTCAACAGACAGAAACATTGAAGATGTCACTTTGTTTTAACAAAATCAACACGAGGAAAAGAGAAGAGAGCGACAGATTCAAAAAACACCAAATAGCTGTGGATTTAATTAAAAATGAAGACTCTAAGATGATAAAACCACCATGGATGGAGGTTCAAAGGGGCTTGAAAACAAAAGCGGAAACTGAGCCAGTTAAGGTAAGATCAGTTCAATTTCTGGATCAATAAATATCGTTCTGCTTTTGTGGAGCTAGTTTGTGTGTACATTTTGTTGTGTGAGATGTTTTTAGAACAGTATAGTCTGTAAATTTAAAGTGTGTGTTTGTGAGAGAGAGAGAGAGAGACAGAGACAGAGCGACCATCTGAGTATATTTATCTCCATCACTTTCAGTTTTCCTTTTGATGAACATCCAATGTAATGACAATATCTAACTCTTCTTTGAATTCTTCTTCTTTGAGTATATGCAGAGTGGACACGCCCCTCCCTGGACATTAAAACCATGAGCTGACCCTCCAATTTCCATCATCTGGTCTCGCCCCCATCACCTCCACAAACAACAGATAGAATAAAGCTCAGAGTCAACATGAGACCATGGGATGCACTTATTCATTGAAGTGTATATTAAATGCTTATTTAATGTTCTGTAAACCTTGTGTTCTTTTCTCCATAGTTTTAATTTCTAGGAGGAGAGGTTTATCATTTTTTCAATTATTATATATGTTATGTTTCAAGGACAGATTGTAATAATGCATAATAAAGGTGATTGACTTGAGTCACCACTAATTTCAGTTCTATTTCATCCCTGCTGACTGCCAGAGGCGGTGCTTTAAGCACTGAATATTCCCCTTTGCGCATGCACGGTGCGAGTATGTATACCAACAATGTCACCCGTAACCCCTGGATGATCCAGAGGAAGTTTATATCTTCAAGTGTCACTCCAACCTATCACAGTCGCTAGTAGCTCCGCGACTGGTTGGAACAGCGAGCATTTGCCATCCAGGAGCTGCAACGCTGAGTGTTTGGATAGCGGTAGCTTCACCCATTAGCAACCTCTGTTGGCACAGGCTGCATTAGCGCCGCCTCTCCTTAGCATATGGTTTGCATTTGGTCCCGCCAATACATGCATGACAAGGTAAGTAGCCTCTTATTTGACAGACCAAAGGTTTGTCTTTAAAAGTAAAAAGAAAGATTGTCAATGATGGTCGCATATGCGCAGCCTCCTGCCAACGTTTAGGTTGGCCAACTTTGTTTGCTGGTGGGTCGTGTGCGCACACCCAGAGCCCAGCGTGGGTTTGTTTACATTAGCTTCACCGGCTGTAAGCTAGTATCATCCTCTGTTAAAGAGCCCAGTTCGGGTGAGGACCACAGTACAGTGGTTATTTTTTGTTTATTATATTTGGGCCTCTACTGTGCAGGCAGTGTGAGCGCTCCCTTCCCCAGTATATGGTGCCTATACTCGGACAGTCTACAGCGTTCGCGCTGAGGCTAAGTCGAGGAGTGGGGTGATACCGGCGTACTCGCCCCCTCCCTCTGTTGAGCTTGAATAGCTGTGTTGAGATAAGTATCTTAAGTGTCTTCTCAATGCAACTACAATGAATGGCTCTCATACTGTATCTGCACATCCTGTGGGGCACCTTTACAGCCAGAGGAATGGCCACGACCTATGACCCGCATGCCTTGGTCCTGAGCACCAGCGGGAGGCACTGTAAGGAAAACCCTGCATGAACTGCAGCTATTTGCCTCGAGAAGCAAGGGTTACCAGGTTGGTGGGGATGGAAGGCTCAGTAGCTGAAGTTGACTTCCCCCCAGGCCAGCCACCTCCAGCCCGTCAGACACGCTCTAAGCGGCGGGCAGAGGCTACAGCAGCTGCCCCCTCCAGGAAGAATGCGAAGTCTGACCATAGTGAGCTATGTTCTAAAGTCGAGGAGCTGTCTGCTGAATTGGCCCAGATGAGAACCCGGCTGGCCGACAGCCAGCCAGTTATTCCCCTGGTGGCTGATGCGGCACTCTGGCTGTCCCAGTCAAACTTAACGAAGGCAACCAGAAGAATGATGTGCAGCCTCTAGGTGGAACTAGGAGAGATATTTGGTTTTGCCGCCCAGAAAGTACTGGAACAAACCATCCAGGTAGGGCAGACCAGGCAGCAGCTTGTCAGGCTTAGCCAGATGCCTTCTCCTGAGAGGCCCTCAGGCTTAGGGGTCCCCCGGCTGCACCCATTTGCCGCAGACAACCCACTCCACTGGTCGTAGTGGTGCCCAGCGTCCTGCACAGAGACCAGACCAGGACTTTCGGGGCTCGCCTACCCCCAGACAATTTCGAGCTCCAGAGCATGTCCGCCCTCCCACTAGGGCTGGGGGGGCAGAGATGGAGACCTTGGGGCCAGCATTTGGCTATTTTTTGCATCAGCAGCTCTAACAGTGGCCTACTCATCATGCTTCAGACCCATGAGTGGTTGCCACCCTAACCCACTGGTACAAACTTAAATTTCACCGCCGGACACCCCACGTCCGGCCGGGTCAAAAGGACATCCATCAGCGACCCGGCAAAGGCTCTTGCATTAGAACAGGAGTTGTCTACCCTCCTGGCCAAAGGCACCATCAAGCCTGTAAACCCTTGGTCAGGTCACAGAGGGTTCTACTCAACATATTTTCTGGTGGCAAAAAAAACTGGCGGATTCCGCCCAATCCTAGACCTCAGAGGGTTGAACATGTCCCAATGCGGCTCGACCCGAACTCAAGGTGAATGTGGAGAAGAGTTGCCTGGTGCCATCTCAGGTCACAAATTTATTGGGGTTTTTTTGGACAGTGTAACAATGACAGCAAAACCCTCCCCCACCGTGTGGACAATATTTTTCACCAGCTTGCCTTATTCAGAGAGGGCCGCTGGCTGACCTATGTCTCTTTCCTCTGTCTTTTAGGCAAGCTAACGTCAATTTCAGGGGTAGTTCCTCTGGACTTGCTGTCGCTGCACCCGCTCCAGAGGTGGCTGAACAGCTTTCCCTTAGATGCCAAGGAGCACAGGAGCAGGAAGCTCAAGGTGTCACTGCGCCCTGGCTCTGTGGAGATTACATTCTCAGAAGTATCCCTATAGGCTCTGTTCCATCTCCACGGAGATTGTTACTACAGACGCATGCCCCTCAGGATGGGGTGCAGTGTGGCAGAGCAGGACGGCCCAAGGGCGGTGGCCTGTGGAGAACCAAGGTGCACACATCAATGTGTTGGAGCAGTTCACCTAGCTCTCAGGCACTTCTTGCCACACCTGAGGGACAAGCATGTCCTTATGCGGTCAGACAACACGTCAACAGTATCACACAAACCATTAGGGTGGTACCAAGTCTGCATGGCTGATCGAAGTGGCAAGGGAGCTCCTCACGAGCAGCCCCCCGCTTGATGAGCATTTGAGCAATGCATAGTAGAAGGAGCTAGTTTCCGCTGCTGCACAGCCTCTGTTACGTCACACCGTGGCGCCTTCTCGACAGGAGGAATCTCCTGTCCCAACTGGCTGGGCGGATATGGAGGGCCCGAGACACTCTTAAGCGCCTGTGCCGACCCAGTTAGATATACTATAATGAATGCAAGAGCGCCATCTACTCGCCACCAGTATGTGAACAGATGGAAACTGTTTTCCGACTGGTGTACAAGACGGGATGAGGACCCAGTGCACTGCCCTGTGCCAACTATTCTGGGCTTCCTCCAGTCTCTTCTGGACAAAGGGCTTTCTCATTCAATGCTAAGAGTCTATGTCGCAGCAATATCTTGCCGACATATGATGGTTGACAATTGGTAGCCACAAGCTGGTGTCCCTTTTCTTGAAAGGGGCTTGGAGGTTACCCTTAAGACTGTGTTTCTTCTGGCCATTTCCTCCGCAAAGCGTGTCAGTGAGCTGCATGCCCTGTCAATCAGCGACACATGTCTGAGGTGGAATTCGGATGGCTCAGGAGTTACTCTGTGGTCAAACACAGCTCTTCTCCCAAAGGTGCTGCCCCGCGCTCACCTCGACCAGCCCATTCGGCTGGCACGGTTCAACCCTTCTTCCGTGGAGACAGAGGTCCAGCCTGACATGTTGTGCCCAGTGCACGCCCTGAGGGCCTACAGTGCAGCTACTGTAGGCTTTCGGGGGTCTGATCAACTCATTCTCTGTTATGGTGGTCCGAACAGGGGTGGTGCTGTCTCCAAACAGCGCCTGTCCCACTGGATTGTATGTGATTGCCCATACATATCAGGCAAGTAACTGTCTCCTCCCATTTGGTGTGCGGTGCCACTCTACCAGGAATGTTGCTACGTCATGGGCTGCCCTAAGGGGAGTGCCCCTGGAGGACTGTTCCGCGGCTTCATGGGCATCGTGGGCACTTCCTCCAGATTCTACAGGGTGAATGTGGCCACACCCCATCCATTGGCTGTGGTCCTTCGGCCAGAGTCCTCTGACCCTACACACTGAAGGGTGGTAAGCAGGATTCTTCGTGATTTTTCTGCAATAAGTCATTCAGTGCTTAAAGCAATGCCTCTGCGGTCAACAGGGATGAAATAGAATGAAGAGTTACAAATGTAACATTGGTTCGATGGATCCCAAATGACCGCCAGAGCTTTTTGTCACTTTGTCCTCGCGAGAAAATTCTGTAAGAAAGTGCCCTGGAGTGACACCTGAAGATATAAACTTCCTCCAGGTCATCGAGGGGTCACAGGTGACTTTTGGTATACATACTCACTACGCATGAGCAAAGAGGAACATTCAGTGCTTAAAGCACCGCCTCTAGCAGTCATTCAGGATTCATAGAACCAGTTACATTTGTAACTCTTTGATAGATTTTAAGTCTGGTATTAAAAGACTTCAATGAGACAACAATGATGTGCAGGGCTGTACTAATGTTGTCCTCATATAATAACAACAACAACCACTGCACAAGCCAGCAGAGAAGTTTCCAGTAAATATTTTACAAATCTTATGTGACAAAAAAAGTTCACTGATGCTGATATTGAAATATTTGTGTGACAATAAAGAAATACAAGTTATTTTGGGTAGAGTACTATTTATGATTAAATGTTATGATTGCATTATATCACAAAGTTTATATTTCTCAGATTTGTAAAAAAAAAAAAAAAGTCTCAAGACGAGTCATATTTGATAGAAATCCACAACTATTAGATAGAAATTCAGATTGATACACCTGTCAGTCATTAGTAAAGGTCATTTACGAGATAAAAACAGGTCACAAAAAAACAGTTTGAGAACAACTGATTTACACAGTTTCAAAATCATTGCAGGTCAACTGTGTGATCATCTATCTAGGAACCATTTACAAGAGTGCATTCAGTCTGGCTTTAGAGCCCATCACAGCACAGAGACTGCTTTAGTAAAAGTAACCAATGATCTCCTTTTAGCCTCAGGCAGAGAGTCAGTCTCAGTTCTGGTGCTCTTAGATCTCAGTGCAGCCTTCGATACAGTCGATAAATCATCATTTATTGCTGCAGAAACTGAAAGGTGTTTTTGGGATTAAAGATTCGGCGCTAGTTTGATTTAAATCCTACTTATCAGACAGAACCCACTTTGTTCATATTCATAATCTCTCCTCAACGCACGCCAGAGTTAATAATGGAGTTCCACAAGGTTCAGTTTTAGGACCAATACTCGTTACATTATATATGCTTCCACTAGGTAACATTATCAGAGAACATAATATAAATTTCTATTGCTATGCGGATGACACACAGCTTTATTTGTCAATGAAATCAGATGAAACTCATCAGTTATTAAAACTCCAGACTTGTCTTAAAGACGTCACAACCTGGATGAGCTGTAACTTTCTCCTTCTTAACCAGGATAAAAAGTGATATTATTTGGTCCAAAACACCTTAGAAAGAAATTATCAGGGCAAATAGTGTCTCTGGATGGCAATACTCTGTCACCCAGCATCACAGTATCAAAGATAACGCCTTAGTTTTTCACTGACTTATGCTTTAATTCTCAAATTCAGCAAATGGTGGACAAGGACAGCCTCTTTCCACCTCCGTAATATCTCCAAAATCAGGATTATCTTGGCCCAGTGATGCTGAAGAACGAATCCATGTATATATCACATCTAGACTAGATTAATATAACTCTCTAATGTCAGGATATCCTAATAACTCCCCAAAAAGACTCAAATTAATTCAGAATGCTGCATCTAGAATACTAACAGGAGAGAGCATATTTCTCCAGTACTGGCTTCCTGTAAAATCTAGAATAGAGTTTAAAATCCTCCTGTTATCACACAAAGCTCTATTTGATAAAGCTCCTGTTTATCTTAAAGACCTGTTAGTGCCCGATTGCACGGGCAGAACACCTCTCTCAGTTTGCTGGTCTACTGGAAGTTTCAAACATGCTTAGAAATAGAACAGGAGGCAGAACGTTTAGCAACCAGACTCCTCGCCTCTGAAACCAGCTCCTAGTACAGGAGGCTGCTACCCTCTCCAATTTTAAGGCTAAACTCAAAACTACTTTGCTACTTTTATTTGCTAAAGTGTATCTACCTATAAAAGCAAGGGACGTCTGTGTGGATGTGTGTGTGTGGAGCAAATATCTCCCAGACGCGGTGTGAGTTCGACCTGAAACTTGGTCAATGGGTCCCAAATACCCCGAATGTGTGTATCTGTTATTTTGGAGTAATTTGATCATTTCAAAATGGTTATTTAAATTTTATTTCACTTCTGGACGGCCCCCGAAATGAAACCTATTCATTTTTTGACCTCAGGGTGTGAGGGGGGCTAGCGCATCATCTATATTTATTTCACTGCACAGTTCCTCACCCGAGCAAGACTCACATGTGCAGCCACTCCTCCTCCACTTCCTCCTGTGCCATGCTATCATTAGCTTCTCAAACACGGGAGCTCTCTGAATAGATCATTCATCATGTCTTTTGCAGACAACTTTCCCATTGTTTAAACCAGGGATACTCAACTGGTGTTCGCGGACAGCTGGTCAAAAATAAATTAATACTTAATATCTCTCATGCTGTGAAATGCATGTTATGCGGGAATATACTGTATATAGATTTATGTTTAAAAAAAAGATTATATATGTGTGTTTTCAACAGCTGTTTTAGAAAAAAATAATTTGGTTGGCTGAATTCTAAAAAAAAAAAAAAAAACTGGGTCACAATTTAATGACCGCGATAAAGTGTGGGTCCCAGTGTGAGACCAGTTGAGAACCCCTGGTTTAAACCATATAACTGATGCTCAATAACGCGCTGTTTCACTAGAGTCAGTATTGACCTTAACCCGTTCAATACTCCATCTGGAAAACTGCAGATTATCTGTGGTGCCGTGCATGGAAGCTAAGCTCTGACTCGGTTCAAAGGTAAAAAAATTATTTTTGTTTTTTAAAAAAAGACAGTCGAGTTGTAGGTAATATTCTAATTTACTTACTCACTCCTGTAGTTTGGAGCTTTACATTTTCTTTTGCGCAGTTTGTTTTTTCTGATTGGCGCTACAATCACTATGGAGTTGGTTATCAGCGTCTCAAACATTTCACGGAACACGTACACACGGTATTTATTTAAATATACTAATACTAAATGAGTAAAATAAAACAACAAATGCACAAAAAGACAACTGAAAGAATTAAAAATACACGACTCCAAAAGACTTACATTACAGAAAAATACAACGAAAATATGAAAATGAGTAAAAATACACAAAACTAAATATTTATACAAAAAATACACAAAATGACAACAGAATTATACTAAAATGGCAACAAATAACTATAATTATATAAAATGCACAAAAACACAACAGAAAGATACACAAATACACAATGACTTCAAAAAACATACATTACAGAAAAATACACCAAACAAAAAAAATATAAAAGTGAGTAAAAAAAAAAAACAACAAACACATTTATCATGTTCATGTCCCATAGAATTAAACCAGGGAAATCGCACACGCTGTTTTATTTTGCACCCGAAAATAAACCCCTTTTCTCATTTGGAGATGATGTTTCAAAACGTTTGTTTGACCGTACGCTATTTAGACCGGACGGACCTCACCCGGAAGTGATTGACGGCAATGGCTGCTGTGTTGAAAGCTACACATTTCTCTGCAGCGCATGTGTGAGAGAGAAAAAACAGAAAAATACACCAAACGACAACAAAAATATGAAAATGACTTCAAAATACACTAAACTAAATAATTATACAAAAAATTCACAAAAAGACAACAGAAAGATGAAAAAAATACACATAATGATGACTTCAAAAAACATACATTACAGAAAAATATAAAAGTCATGTTTTAACATTAAATTGCCAGGTGATATTTTTAGGACTATAGTTTACAGGTACTAGGCATTTATGTGTGGTCATTTTTTTTAAAAACTGTAGCATAATAGGTATTGTCTGTATGTAAAGATGTGCAGAATCACAAAATAAAGGAAAAATGGTCTGTCACTCACAGTGGGGAGCTGTGATAGTGTTTGACCCACTCTTGCATCGCACTTAATGAACTAACAAAAAGATAATAACAGTAAAGCCTGAAGCTTCTGTTTGACGTGTTAATACGCTGATCTGTATGTGCCAGTGAGTGACTACAAGATGGAAGATGGTGGAGATTAGAATGTAGGGTCACAAGGCTACCTGTGTATTACCTTAAGTCTCTGAAAATGAAAATTGTTCAAAGCACTCAGCGCACCCACATCGCGTATCTCCATCTATTCTATTTCTCAGCTTTGGTGATCAGCGACGTTGAGAGAGCCCTGCACACCGACCCCTGTGACCCGGAGCCTTAAATCTCCAAATGAGAAATAGAAAAAAAAAAAAACAGAGGAGGAGCAGTTTATGATGTCGCACTCCAGTGAGCACCGCAGAAGAGAGAAATGAGTATCAATTTTACGAGGGGCTCTAAATCAGGACAGTTTTGCGGAGACGACTTTATCGTTCAGTCTGGCCGCCTGCTCTGGGGGGTGTTAGTGAGGTTAGACAAGCGAGTGGCGAGCACGCCTGTCTCACCATAACAATAATCATCCAGCTTAGCCTGCAGCTCACGACCAGTAAATTGATTAAGGAGAGTTTGGTGACAGAAAGATTCTCGGCGAGGTTCTGCAAGGCGCCGAAAGATGAATTTTTAGACCTTCATTAGATGGACTGTCTGTCTGAGCGTGCAGATTCCACAATAGCAGTGATGAGAGGGTGTACGGGGGTAATGGGAAAACTCCAAACTCATTGGCGATGTTTATACGAGCTGTCTACCATGAAGATAAGGGCCACGGCCTGCTTTATCCCACGATGAATAAAGAAATCATCTTCTCTGTCTGTTTCATTACAGAGAATCATTTCTCCCAAATCAGAGCAGATAAATCATTTAGTGAAAAACCAGGGGGAGAGCGTGTGTGTGTGTGTGTAGTGAGCTTCTAGTGAGGGCGTCACAAAGCCTGTGTAGAACTCTCTTTGTGTCTGTCAGCCGTGTACATAATTTGTGTGTAGATGCATTACAACACCCGTGTTTGCGCGCGTCTGTTTATGTTACTGTCGATTTGAGAGTCAACAGAAGGCATGAAAAAGTGGATGGTTATTTCAGTATCAAGGGCTCTAGCCCAAGGAAGCATCAAGCCCCTGAATCAGATTCCCTGTTCAAACACTGCAGCAGAATCATGCAACTTTAACTTCTTCCGGCTCATTGACACAAACAAGTTAGACATGACTCCATCCAGTATTAATAAACCCCTCAATGGAACTCCAGGATGCTCCAGTGAAGAAGGTTTTACATGAGTTGAAGGGTTTTTTTATGCAGATTAGGCAGTTTTTAGTGTTTGAGAAGAAAAAAAACAAAAACGTTTGTTTCAGGTGTTTTTTGACACATGCATTTCCATGCTAGATCACAATAGGATGCATGAAAAGACATTATCATCACTGCAATATGAAGTCAAGAAAAAATCCTTTGAAAGACTGTTTCAAAATTGATATGAGTAATTTTGCAGTATATGGTATGATAGTGCCTGATTACATAGAGTTTTGAAGAAAAGATGCAATATAGTAGTGATTAAAATGTACAGCGAAAAAGGATTGTTTGGAAACTCGCTGAATCTGGCATATTTACATTCTTGTACGTTCATTAATGTGCCTTTTCCCTTCCAAATAAACTAATGAGGTCAATTCTTCATCAGGTGATATCCCAATAGTTCAACGGTTGAAGCATTGTATAAACTTAGATTTTTTGAGTGTTTAAATCACTTATTCAGGTCAAAGTTAAATACAGATGAAATGCATCATAAACACAGAAGGCTACATTAGCTCACTATTAGACAACCCCAGTTTATAAACCTTTGGTGTAGAAGTCTGAATTGATCAAATGTTGAAATGCACATATGCGCAGAGATTTGGGGTTGGACAGAGGTGAACAACGTGAATTGGCATCTGATCGGGAGCTGATTTGAGTTTGTTTTTCAGCAACACGCGATTGGTCAGTTTGTCTCCACTGAGGAGTGAAAAGGGGGGGGGGGGCAATAGACACTGCAGGAAAGAGAGGGAAGTAATAAGGAATGAGAGTGACGACTGCATGTTGGAGGTGAAGGAAATGAGTGAAAGAAAACAAATCAGAGTTTGTACACATTTTAAGTTCATATAAAGTTAAAGTGATGACATTTTGTAGAATAACATAACATTCATTGCTTTAAAATATAAACTATTGTGAGTGCTTGAAAATCTGTCATTCCATCTGGTTTTCTTATTCATTTAGTTTTCAGTCTTTTCATTTGAAAGCTTCATATTTTGTAAGACTTTAAAGAACAGGCACATTGTGCTGCTTCTATTCATTTCATTTTCAGTAAATTAAAGGATAAAGTGTCACATTATCCTCACAACCTTCGATTCTGTTCTTCTAACAACCATAGCACCAGACCTGAGCGCCAGACCAAAATAAATTCTGTACACCCTTGAGTATAACTTCAATTTTATATACAACCCAACCAAGGTTGAATTATGCAGCTTACAAGTTGTAATTAAATGATGATATAGATATGTTTTTAATACTTTCAGCCGTACAAAATCACAATAAGACATTTTAACAGTTGTTCTCTTACTTGTGTGTCATAAAAAGTACTACAAGCTAAAACGACCTTCCGTCTATTCATCTTCTAAATTAAATTTTCCTCTTAACCTCAGGGGGGCCATGGCTGGGTACATCCTGAACAGGACACCAACTGATAGGTGAAGCTGTTGGAATAAACCAGTCGCAGGAGGATACACACAATTCACACAGACCAGTGAGCAAACTCACAACCCTCGAGGTGTGAAGCAGCATTAAAAAAAATACCGTGTTTGAACCGGACTGGATAGATTGTAGAAATGTATTTTGCTTTGATGCTATACATTGTTCCCATCTGCCGTTGTATGCCTTCACGCAGCTACCAAACATGGACAATGCAAAGAGAAAAAAAAGCCTCTATTTTTACCTGCTGGGCTCTTTCTTTTTTGAAAGACTGTATTAACCTTTTTTGAGATGCCAGTGTATAAAAGTGGTAGACAGCCAAACAATGGCATTTATCTTGGATAAGGTACTGGGGACCGCCTGCTAAATGGCACCAATCATCAAGTAGCTTCTTTCCTATCTGTTTTTTTTTTTTTTTTTTTTTTTTTTTTTTAAATCAATGTTTGCTTTCATCAGCAGCCAGTGTCCATCTATAGAATACAGTGTATGTACCAGATGGAGCATTTGTGTCAATCAGGTCATACCTGCAACTGTGTGAATAAGCATTAAAATCAACCAACATTAGCTACACATTAGCATTGAAGACAAGTACAAACTGTATAAAAACAGGTTGATAATCATAAGACAGCAGAAGCAGAACTATTATAGCACACTGTTGCAAAATTATAAATCTGACATTAAAGCATCTTGGGATGTAATTAAGGAAGTAATTGATCAGCATAGTTACAAATCCATTGACATACATAGTCAAAGATGATAGCAAAGAAACAGATTGTGTGCAAGAAATTGCAAACAAATTCAATAAATACTTTGCCAATGTTTGGCAAGTCAAATCCATCATACTTATGTCGCAGATGTTGCTCTTGACGATAACACTATGTTCTTTAGGGCAGTGTGTGAGTGTGATATTTTAGAGGTGGTCAGAAAATGTAAAAACAAAAAATCTAATCTAATAGTAACAATATTGACATGTCAGTCATCAAGGAGGTGATTAATTGTATTGTTAAGCCTCTGACACATGGAGGAATAGATTCTTTACAACAGGGACTTTCCCTGAGAAAATGAAGCTAGCCAAAGTGCTTCCAATCTATAAAGATGGCAAAAAGCACTCTTTAACCAACTACAGGCCTATCTCATTATTAGATTAATTTTCTAAAATACTCGAAAAATTCTTTGTACAACAAATTGATAACTTCTTAGAAAAGTATATTGTGTAGGGGTGTGAAAAAAAATTGATTTCATGATATATTGCAATTTTTTGGGTTTTTTTTTCTTTATTTGAAAAATCGATTTTCTTTTTCAATTTATTATTTGGGGGGGATATTTAATTGATATTTTTGTGTATTTGTGCTTTCAATGTGTTGCAATGGTTATTTGATGCATTTGATTTTATGATGGTAGTGTAATGCCTGCAATATTTATGTATGCACAGACATTTTATTTTCATATAACCTGTTCAGATCAGTATTTAAACTGATACAATAGGACAAATTATTTTTTCTTATTTTTGTGCATTGTCAGTAACTCAGGGTGATTTATCCTTAATGTTCTCACTTACAGTTGTTACAATGCCGTCATTATGTTGTAATAGTTACTTTGAGGCTTCTACACAGTAGTTTCAGTGAAAAGAAACTAATTGCACTTTATTCTATGATGGCAGTGTGTAACACTGTTTTCTTTTTTCAGTGAAAATGTGCAAAAACACTATAATAAATAAATATTAAATAAGATGTTTTGAAGTAAATAGTTTTGACTCAATTTGTCCTCTGAATGATTAATATCTGATGAACAAATACAGCAACTTGATTTTTCATCCCTATGTTTAATTTTGATATTAACTGGGTAGAATATCACAAAATATCGCGATAATATTGTATGTGAACCACGTATCGCAATACGCATTGTATTGCAACATCCTTGCCAATACTCACCTCTAATATTATGTGATGAGCAGTATGGGTTTCATATTAATAGATCAACATCTCAAGCAGTAATGGCTTTTTTTGAAAATGTAACCACAGCTTTTGACAACAAAGACTTATATATTATAGATTTATAGATCTACGAAAAGCATTCGATACCATAGATCATAAATTATTTTTACAGAAATGCGATTGTTATGGTATCAAAGGTGTGGTCAACATATGGCTAAAAAGCTACTTTTAAAATAGACTTCAATATGTTGAAATTAATGAAACTAAATCTCATTTAGAAACTTTACTTTGTGGGATCCCCCAGGGCTCAATTTTGGGGCCCAAACTATTTATTCTTTACTTGAATGACATTTGCAAAGTATCCAAAATATTGAAGTTGATGATTCAGATGATAATCTGTTTTGTTCTGGCCATGACATAAACCAGTTAATTCAGCAGGTTGAAATGGAATTGACATTATTTAAAAAAGGGTTTGATTTAAACAAGCCATCATTGAATGAGAAAGAAAACCCAAAATGTATCATTTTGCGTCCAGTAGGGCTCAACCCAATTTAAAATTGTATTGGAATGGGATTGAAATAGAGCGAGTTTATGAGACAAGGTTCTTGGTAGTGACTATCGACCATCAGACTAGCTGGAAACCACATATACAGCACATCAAGCGTAAAATATCTAAAACAATTGGTATACTCTATAAATTAAAATATTTGTTACATATGAAATGCTTGCATATATCATACTCATCACTTGTGCTTCCCTATCTGTATTACTGCTCAGAAATATGGGGAAATGCTTGTAAAACACACATTGGTCCAATAGTTAAATTACAAAAAAGAGAAATAAGATTAATGTTATGTTCAGGTCCTGCATGAAAAATCGGCAACTCTTACATTGCCTCACAATCACAACGATGCGAGGTAAAAAATCTAGTACCATTTGTTTGGTTGCTACCTACAAAAACTGAATTCAGTACCCATCGTTATCATATGATCGGATCCGTGATTGTTTCTTTTAAACTCACTAATCGGTCCCAAAAATCCTGGCCGTGTAACCCTGTTAACCTTGTACATTACATATAACCCTTACATTCAAAGTCAAGCTTCAAATTATTGCAAATACCCAAAGCTTTGGTATATCATTATGGTGAGCTTTGAAAGAACTGTGATTGGTTTGTATTCAAATCTGACTTTTTGGTCATATTCAGTACAGCCTGGATAGTGAATCAACTGTTACCTCTTGTGTTTCCTTCTGATTCTTTTTTGAATAAACAGTTCATTTGTTTCATTCAAACAGATTTTGTAGGATTGTGTATTGATTTTTACTCACAGCCTTCACTTCAGTGTTTTATCTCTCAGGATATCACCAGATCTTTATTGATTCTTCAAAGCTCAGCGACAAGGAGGCCCAGTCTGTGTTCAAATGGCTCAGAAGTCATTGGTAGTATCAGGAGTTGGGGCTGATATCTATTCTAAAGACGACGGAACCTCTGGAAGACAGACAAGGATGAGATGATTTGGTATTGCAGCAATTTTTTGCAAAGGATAGAAAAAACATACGCAGAAATGAGTTCAGTGGGTTGTGAAGTTCAACTGAAAAAAGTGCAAGTAAAAATAACTATTTTTCTTAAACAATTAAAACACTCATGTGGTAAATACTTATTGAATCTCCTGGGGAGGAATGGCATTCTAAAGTGAGTAGGGGTGTCCTGGTCCGATATCAATATCGGATATTGGCCTGATATCAGCCTGAAAACGAATATCGGATTCCAGTTTTTCCTTTTTTTGTCTTTTTTCCCCCCCAATTCAATTTTTATTTATTTTTTTCAATTGTAGAATACTGTAGATATTATGTTGAAGGTTAAAAATGATGTAACCAAATGGGTCAGTTTTTCTCATACCTACTGTTGCTGACTATTGTTTTCTGTCTGAGTAACATCACTTGATCAAACCTTTTCTAAAATTCCACACTACAATATAAGTAATTATTATTTTTTTATTAAAGAAAAGTATGTACGATTCATGATGATATCGATCAATATCGGTATCGGCCGATACGCAAGGCTGCAATATCGGTATCATATCGGAATTGAAAAAGTTGTATCGGGACATCCCTTCTTCTGAGGTTACACAGTAAAATCATAGACTTTGAATTCTGAGCAGGGATGATCACTGCTGTGCTTAGATAGCACCTATAAGGCCTAATAAATTGAATGTACTCTATAGTGCAGGCATCTGATAAGATTTGCATTCACTGCCAGCGGGTAACATAATACAGGAAATAATGCCTCTAGGTGTGTGGTCAGCCCTCCCTATGGGCACTTTAAAAAGAGGAGAGGAGAGAGAATATGTGAAGGCCTTGTCATTATTAGACCCTGTGTGACGGAATATTCACCACACTGACAATAAACAGGCAAGAGTTACCTTTTCTGAAGCCATTGTTATACTCTGTTCAAATGTCATGTTCTTTTATTTGAAACGTGATCTCCATATGGTTTTACTAAAGGCATGCAGTGTGGCTTCACTTTTTCGCTGTCACTGCTTTATGACGAAGCTTTGAAGCTCACGTCCACTGGTTTAGTGCTTTTGTTGTCAAAATGAGCTTCAAATAACCAAAATGAAGATCAGAATCATAAAAATACATTTTAATTTATAATGAAAGTGAAAATATTCATTTGTATTCAAAAACTGAACTAAACTATTAATATCTAATCCTCAACAGTAGAACCGTATATGTATTTTACTTTTTTTTTTTTTTTTTAGCTTGACTGCTTATTGCTATGCCCTAAAATTGTGTACCTTTATTGCACTCAAGTTTGAGAATAGTCCATTAGGTGAAGAATTCAACGTTAAATATAGGGTGAGGGAACTCTTTCTCGATTCCTCATACAGACAGTTAACAAGATAAGACTAGAAGGGAAAAGTGTTCTGCAGTTAATGAGTTTAGTTCAATCATCATCTGCTGCACCTAGTTTGTTTTTAAAGCTGAAAAGAAAAATTGGACAGCAGACAGGTGTCGATTTAAATGGTAGTAGCTAGGGATGTAAGGATTAATCTAAGGCAGTTAAAAATCGATTCATAGGTATCACGGTTCACATCAATACTTTGAAAATTGAATCGCAGTACTTTTTTTAACAGCATCCTTCTCGTCCAAAAGTGTAGGCGGCGGGCGGAATCTGCTACTACTTTCTTTCTGGCCGCCTTCTACTCTTAAACATGTTCATAAATGATTCCTTACCGCTTTAGCACCGAAAGAATATCTGCAATATTACCTGAATGTCTGTAAAAGTCATGTTTTTCTATTAGCTCTGTCTGCTAGCACAGCATCTCTTCTTCACTGCTAGATTAGCTGCATGCCAACCGGCCACTGGGGTACCAGCGCTCGCTGCTGGTCCAAACAAATATTTGACGTAAATACAGTGCAGACTTTTTTTTTTTTTAAGTCCAATTGTTAAGGCACAAAATACATTTTCAGTTGGACTTTTAAAAAGAAAAGGAACTATTATGTAGTTTTGCATTGTTTACTATAGAACCAGACTTAAAATTAATAGGCTTCTTCTTCCTTTATATTATCCCTTTATTTATTTTATTCAAGATTTATTTTTAGTTAAATTGCATTGTTTTGAATAGTTTATCAAGGGATTCTTTTGACAATGAAATATAAAAGGAAAATAGTACAGTTTTTTCTAGTTTTTTTTCCCCCAAAAAAATAAAGGAATATTTTTCAGTCATCATTTGTGTACAGTCCCATTTTGTAAAATAAATTGTGAGAATCGTATCGTGAACCCAGTATCGTGAATGGAATCATATCGGGAGTTGAGTGAATCCTTACATCCCTAGTAGTAGCTAAACTGCTGGATGATACAGCACAGCACAGAAAGTGTGGAATTGTTGAAGCAGATTGATGTGTTCCCTCTCACTGCAGGGATGCAGTCAGACACACAATACAAAAGGAATCTATAATGTGACAGTAAATGGCAACCATCAGTGTTTTGAGTGTGTGTTGACTATGTCACCCGTAAACAATAACTGATAAAAAGTTTTTCAAAAGTTACTTTGAGTAAAAAAAATTGCTGGAATATTTCATCAAAGCTTCCCTTTCTTTCTTTTTTTTTTTAACTTTTCACTCAATGCTACTCTATGAACTGCAGCTAATTAACATCATTGAGTTCACCTTATTACATAAACAACCTCCACACAATGCCCACTTCAACTTAATTTATTTCAAAAGCTGTTTGTTCTCATGCTCTTGTGATTTCCTGAAATCACACTTTACTCAAACAAACAGGAGGTAAACAAAAAAAATGTTTCTTTGGAAAGTTAACCAAAAGTTTGACATCATATGGCAGGGGTCAGCAACCTTTACTCTCAAAAGAGCCATTTTGCCCCATCTCACCTGGATTAAACAAAAAATACCTTTTTAATGAAGACAACAGTGTATAAAATTCTATACAGTTAAAATTATATCGGATGTTTTGTAAAGAATATTTTTTTAGATAATGTATTTGAAGGGTTACAAAATTAACTTGAATTTGATAACATAATGTCAGTCAACACATGCTAATTGCTCATTTCTTGCCACATATCAAGTATGCATAATTAGCCGGCATGTTGGCAGTTAAATGAATCTGTCCCCACACAATTAAAATGTATATTTATTCCAGATTAGTCTTTTAGTTGATTTAGTTATCTTACCAGGGATTTAAAACTTAAACTTAAACACAAGTGCAGGGAATGTTAATGGTCTGTAGATGTTTCAGGAGGTGAAGAGTTATTGCACAATGTGATTTATTTTTAGGTTGACATTGTTATATCATGATTTTATTTGGTGTCAAAATCATCAATCATTAATACCCTCTGTGAGAAAATAATTATTTATTTCAATATTTTTGAAAGCTATAGGGAGTCATCGCAAAAGAGTCAAAGAGCCACATGACGCTCCAGAGCCGCTAGTTGCAGACGACTGTACTATGCGATCTGTACCGTACCCAAGCATACTTGTCACATAAAGATTATTTGGCTACTGTATGGGGAATAGTACCGTGCGTGAGTATAGCATGGTTCGCTAGCATGGTACGGTTAGGAGACTAACTGTACTGTAGGAACATTCATCCACAAGAAAAATAGGAAAAGGGATTCACATTGGTCTGATGTAAAGGTAGAGGGTTTGTTAGCAATTTAGGCAAACATTGTATGTGCCATATATCCATCCCAGTCTCATGGTGTCCTGACACTGTCATGAAAATGACTATATGGAATTTTTTGTGCTTGCAACACAATTTACTCATATTTCCTGCTGCAAGGAACACCTTTTTTGTGCTGCTTGGTGCACAATGTTTTTGTGCTGTGTCACACAAATTAGACGTAATAAAATGGAATTGCACAAAAACAATCAAAACACAAGTTTGAAAGACGCATATTGACATTCACAAAAATTTAAACATTACTATTCATGACAGTAGCTGGGTTTTCGTTACAGATTTTCACAAAATAAAAGCGATATTTCTAAATGTCAACAAAGTATAATTGCGCTTTGAACGTGTTTACATTGAACATTGTTTTGGTCAGCAGCCTCGTAACTCCAGTGAAATCTCATCCCGCGAGACTTTGCTGCAGGAAGATGGATGCTCCAAACCTCCTTATAACACCCTGTATTCCTTTGTTGTTTCACGTCTAATGTGTCAGTAATAATTTTTAAGTATAATGCTAAGAAATGTCCCAGTCTCTTATTCTGTCTACACGTACCCCATCATGTGTTCTCGGAGAGAAGTGGTCATGTGACCATGTACGTAACGTTCTGTGACATGTTGTTGTGGAAAAAGTGTTTTCATAGCATTTTTGTGGCACATTTCAATATCAAAATGTCTGATATTCCTCCTCATGACAGCGTAAAAACTTTTTAGCGATATTTGAGTGTTTTTTCAAAATTTCATTACCAATTTTTATTGCGCTATTTAGATTTCACGCATTTCCAAGGGTAATGTAAACTAGGAGTGTGACGATATCTCGATACAGCAATATATCTATTTTTTTGCACGATCGATTATCGATATGCTAGCGTTAAGTATCTTTTTTTTTTTATTTATTTCATTATTTTCAAAACCTTTTCTGCCTTTTCACTAAAATGTGCAGGTAAGTCTTCACAGAAGTTATGTCACTGTTTGTTGAAGGAACCAATATATTGTTTACTCAAATATTGAACTATAATGGTGTTACTGGTAAAAAAAAAAAAAAGACCCTATTTTTTGTTTACAAAAAGCGCTGTTGGAGATACTTATTCGTTTACATTGGTATGTTTACACTTATTTACAGAAATGTTGCACTAAAATGGTGTCACTGTTCATAGGACACTTTTTTAATTTATTTTCTTTCAGAAATATAAAATTGAAATTATATTTTTTCACTTAATCTTTTTTTTATGTAATAGATTATCGTGAATTGATTTCTGACCAATATATAGACAATCGCAGTATCGTCATATTGTGAGATAATCGTTATCGTGAGCTTTGTATCTCGTGTTGTATCGTGAGGTACCCAGAGGTCCCCACCCCTAATGTCACATATCTACGTGGGGGCATATTAGAATATCCTGTAATGACAGAGACAACTAGGTTGAAATAGCATAAGCCAAGAGTAGTGCTAACGCTGGCCAACGCGGAAAAGCGACGATTGTAGCGGTTAAAGGTGTTCATGCTACAGTAATTATTTCCTCTCACTCATCAACTAAACAATGGGAAAAGTTTTAGAAATGTAGATCTTGCAGAAGATGAAACCTACTGAAGCCAACTCAGTGTGAAGCAACAGGAGGCAGGTCTTCAACGTCAAACACTGTTTGAGCATAAATTGGATGTCAGCCTTAGTAAAACTACTAGTACAGAGTACAAGTACTCAATTTTGGTTTATTCGTGCATGAGTAACACTTTTTCACTAGAAAAATGTACTCGTGCTCAAGTGAACTAAAATCCAGTAAACATAGGCAACTCCAAACTCATGTTCAACAATTTATGCTCCATCGGGTTCCCATAATATACAGCTCATGGTAGATTTGTCATTCATTTAAAGAAAAATTGTTTACTAAATGGACTGTTTAGCCTATCTTGTGTTTCCATCTAATGCTCTGCTGTGAACAGTAGCTAATGTTGAAACTTTTCAACATTAACCATTTTTTTTTTTTTTTTTACCATTTTCAGTAAAAAAAAACAAAAAAAAGCAAAGCAAAAGGAGCTGCTCTTCAACTGCACCGTGCAGGCTACAATATATTGGTGTACTGTACTAAAGCCTAACTGCCTTTCAAACAGATCCTTCATTTCCATTCTGCCAATATGATAGTGTATCAAAGCTAGTAATGCTAATCAAGGTTACACACTATGTTAGCTTCACGGGTGGAGAGAAATGACCTGTGCGCTGAAAACATTAACTTACAGTGTGGGTTAGAATCCCAGATTGCTTCTCGCATGATGAGAATTAGCATATAAAACAAACATCTGTGTAGCGTTCTGTGCTTCAAAAATAGCTTTAGCTAAAGGTTGTGTAAGATGATTAAATGAAATCTTACATTTGACTAAATGTGATTTTCTGATTATCTAACAATCTTCTTGATGGATAATGGATAATTCATTTTTACGGATATTACAATCCTACTGTTTACAATAACTAAATTATTTAAAAGAAAACTTTGTAACTTGCTGTAATCTAACTCTTCACAAACATTTAATTAAGCCTATAGTCCTTTGTATGGGGTTATATTGACTCTCCAAAAGTCATACACTGAATTAGTCATGAGATCTTTTCATTTGAGAGGTTGCGTTATTAGAGCCCTCAACCATCAAACAACTGCATTCGAAAAAACAAATTAGCAATAGGTTGAAAAAGGTGAGATTATAATTTTAAAAAAAAAATTGTGATATGAATCATAAACACTCCATTATTCATTTTTCGAACATGCATTAATATTGTACAAATATTTACCCTTTCATTCTTTTATTATCATGTCTTTATCCTGAAGCCTATCCCAGTACATTTACATACTAAAGTCCTCCTAATACTGGGAGAAAGACTTCAGTTAACCCAAAAGGCCGGACATGCTCTCATAGGCACACATTTTGGACAATAGACACAAAGATTATTTCACTGGTAAACAGTGAAACAAAAAAAGGTTATTGTGATTTTACTTGTAAGGAAACTGGAATCTCATCCATCTTTTTTTCTCGCCTCTTTCTACTATACCACCTTCACAAGTAAAAGCAACAAAAGAGTAAAAATATTTAATAATTTTGTTAAATAAAGGAAAATGTACTTTTATTTTTACACAAAGCTTCTTTTTCGCCTTCTTGGCATCAAAAGAGAAACATTTTTGTCCTTGAAAAAAAAAGACCATTGTTGTAGAGGATACGCAAGTATTGAACATTCAGCAGCAAACGGGTACACGGTGTACCGTACACACCTCCCCTACCTAATATTTAGAAGTCTTCAAAATATTGTTCCAATTGTTTGTTTGTTTTTTATTAATTACCTGAAAGTTATCATAGTTGAAGTTTCCTTTATCACAACTCTTCATTATTATGATTTAACCTGTGGTTCTGTTAATTGTTACTGTACATGTTGTAATGGGATACTTTAGCATTTCTTATCCCCGTGGTATCGGAAATGGTATCGAGTACAGGAAATCAAGGTCCAAGGGTTTGGAGGAAGACGGGTGAGGAACAGAATCCAAGCTGCTTGAGGTCCAGTGTGAAATATCCACAGTCAGTCATGATTCAGGGTGCAATGTACTGTTCTGTTGCTCACCCGTTTTCCTCCAAACCCTTGGACCTTGACTCCCGAATGAAAGGCACACTTTACTTCCATCGGAAAAGAGGACCTTGGACCACTGGCCAACAGTCCAGTCCTCATTCTCCTCTTTTTTTCTGCAAAAACTAAAAAGTAAATGGTGATTTCTTCACAGTATTCTAATTTTTTTAAATCCTGTTTGTGGGTTTTATGAGCTGGAAGCCCAAATTATGTAAAAATAAACAAATAAATATTTGAAATTGTGAGCCCTGAATCTATAATGTATAAAAGTTTAACTTTTGAATGGAATTATGGAAATTAAACAACTTTTCCATGACATTCTAATTTTTTGGAAAGGGTCTGTATATACATAGTAGCTTCACTGTGGTCTTTCACAAGCCTCTTTTAAAAGAAAGGCAACAAACTCCCTCAGCAGCTTGAGTGAAGCAGCACTCTGACCAGTAGCACATGTACTGAGGCTCACTGGGGTGGCAGTGTTTACCAGTGTCCAACATGGTCTGGAGGAGACATTCTGTTCAATCAATGTTAGATGAGTTAATTAAATAGTGGAAAAAAAAACAAAAACAAAGAAACACATAGTGAATCCCCCCACCAAAAAAAAAAAAAAAAAAAAAAAAAAAAACAGCTCCACTATCAATTATTTCCCTCCTGTTGCTATCAAGTGGAAGCCAGTTGGCCAGAGACTTCAATAATAAACAAACAACAGTATGTTTCCCAGCCAATGTCTGGCTGGGAAACATAACCTGCAGTTTCCCCAATAGCTAACCTTTTAGTCCACAGTGATAAATATTCTCCATCTCAGCAGTCGTATTTCTTTGTTGGCTATATGGCACGTTTCTCAGGCTGCTCGGTCAGGTATTGATAAGCTGGAACAGGATTTCTTGCACTGTATAATGTGGATATCACTCAGTGGTGTGTGTGTGTGTGTGTGTGTGTGTGTGTGATACAGCCTGCACGGTTAAAGCAAAATGTATGTGCACCTCAGTAATCACTGGTACTGCCGCTGACCTTTGAGAGACTCTTTAATGACGCGTGTGTAGCCGAGCCTATCGGACACAGTGAACAAACCAGTGACAAAGACACTGTCTCTCACCACTGTTCTGTTAGAGCGACCTACCTATTTAATCCTATGGTGTTAGCTGCGCTCCATTTCAACCAGGGTAATGAGCTGAACCTTGCTGTGCCTATGTTGGTATACGTCCAACCTAATCCTGTGGTGAGGCCTAAAGTATAATACTGAAGAATCTAGTACAGCTCAGCCTAGTGGCACCTTAAGGCTCAAACATACTCGGGCAGAAACTCCCGCAAAATGGAGTTCACGCGCAGTCCATAAGGAGCTCAACTTCCAATTCAACTTTATTTACATAGAACAAAATACAACAAAGTCATCTCAAAGCGCTGAACTAAATATAAAGGCCATAGTAAAAAAGAAAAAACCCAACAAGATCCACATAAGCGTAATAGGCTGATCAAATCATTAAAAATCCTCATTTTTAGATTAACGTTGTAAACAGAAGAACCAAGTCACATGACTCGAGCACCAAAAAAATAACTTGTGTTTTTAAAAGAACAAAAAATGAATTACTTTATATTTTGTACAGTCACTGTGTTTTATGGTATTGAAAATATTTATACATTATATACATGATGAATGGTATTTTTACAAACAAATTTGGTAAAAACTGTAATGAAAACTTTTGACCACTGTGAGTATGGTGACAAGAGGCCTATATGTACTGCAATCTTTGCAAATATACTGAAAAATCTAGGGGAATTTACAAATAACTAAAAAGATGCATTGTAAAACCTGCAAAGAATGACTTATTAAAATGTTAAATAGTGTAAGATAAAGGTTTAATAATGTAACTTACCATTTTAATCAGAAGATGAAGCTCCAACACTGTGACATCCTGCCCTCGTTTCTCTGCCTGACAGTGGGCGGAGTCAGGCTGCTGGTTTAATGAGACACACCTGTTGTGATAGAAAAGACTTGCTAGTCCTTAGCTTGTAGTCTGAGGCTGAGGCTGAATAGTCCCTCCTATCTCCTTTCCTAACCACTGTTCCTTCACCCTGGAAGTGTTTAAGTGGTGGCCATGGTAAAACGTGTGCAAGTTCTCTTTAAGCTGAGAAAAGGAGGCTCAATGTTTCCTTTATAACCTCCTTTAGCCTAGGAAACACTGATGCATCCTTTAAAGGAGACGAGATAGTGCTGACCCACAATTCCTTGCGGCGACAACATTTAAAGGGACACGCACATCCGAGCGCTTATGGAAAGTCACAATGACCGACAAGGGATGGAGATCATGTAAATTACCAATGCAATAATCTGCCTTGAACAACTTCTAAAACCCATATTTTATGATATGCAGACACATTATCAGATTATAACTGACATAAAACAGACAGTCTGTGGTTAAAGAAAAAGAGATCAGAGACATCTTTAGCCACATTATGTTTTATTCAACATAATTCGTATTCGTGAACAACCATTCTCAATGTGACATTCTTTTAGTTTCACTTTTGTTCCTCGTAGCCTGGTAATCTCATTTCCTTTGATTTACATTCAAACCGTGTGATTTGTGAGATTATATCAGTAGAAGGTGATATAAGTTAGCTTTTGTCCATTTTTCGGAAATTTGTAGTTTTTTCACTACAGCAGACGTCACTAACCTTCGCGGCTGTCTGTTTATTGAGTAAACAGAGTTTAAAAAATACTTTCATGTCATTATAAACCATGATGGAAGTGAAGATGACTTTTAATCAAATTAAATAGTACTTTATTTGAATTCTATCTATTTTTTAAACTATTACGAAACATATTAAATGGTGGGAGGGAAACATTTCTATAAGTTTGTATTATTTGGGATCGAGAAATTGAAACCACAGGCTTATTTAAGAGATGTAAAAATTAGAAAACCAGAAAAAAAGTCGAGCAAAATTATTAGCTTTCTAGGTCATAAGATAATGATACATTATAATATAAATATGGCAGCATATTTAAAAAAAAATAACCATCTGACTGAATATAAATCAGCAGCTGTTTGGATTGTCTCCACCCATTCCTAACCTCCACGCCGACATAAGCTCTGTTCTTTCCAAACTGAATTCATAATGTCCTCTAATGGCGGACATGTAGGTCTAATGTAGCACAGCAGTGGCCTTGAACCAAATAAATATTTAATAACGTCTTCCACTTAATGGCTGACTGGCTTCTTGCTGATGAGCTTCTAGAATGTGTGGCATAACAAGCTGTTAGCCGCGATCACACTCGCTCACTTCCTCTCCTCTGATCAGCCAGACTGAAACCATTTCATTATGCATGAAAGCCGGCGATGAGAAGCAGCAAATTGCTTCAAAACAGACAAGTTGCTTTACTAATGGTTGGATTTATGACACTTAACGACATTCATGGTATATGCAGATACTTTTTAAATGGCATTATGCTGGTATTAAAACGTAGAAATTATGGAAAATATAAGATTATCTGACAACATTTGAATAAAATGGGTTAATTTCCATCTACTCTATATTCATTCTTTTTAACTATTGCATTATATGACAAATGTTTGAAGTAAGTTATCCAAATTTTGTATAACAAGTGCAAACTAGTTTACCGCTATACATGAATGGTTTATTAGCTACTTTCCTGTTCCATATTCATCATCATCATCCTTTTCATTCAGTGTGGCTGTAACTCCACAGTCCTCCTACACGTTCATACAGCAGGATATCAGCCATTGCACCTTCACTGGAAACACCAAACAGAGGAGAAGCTCACGCTGTGTGGGCTACAGAGCAGAGGTCACTTCCCAAATCACGCAGTCTCACACAATGCGTTTACTCACAAAACTAAAGATCTGATTCTCCTCTAAACATTTACTGTATATAAGAGCAAAGTCTGTTCCATCATTTAAAGTTTACTATGCTGTTTGAAACGCAGTATGACACAGCGTGTAAGGCACAGAGCAATAAATGAAATATATTAGTGCTTGATCTCCTCTTTAAAAATCCTTATTTTTGTGACCAGTGCTTGTTAAATTTAGGGCAATTTTGTAAGCTTGTTTGTTAGATATTCCAGGATTTCAGAAGACTGGAATGAGATATCTACATCTGAACTATTTGATAATTCTCTGTGGATTTGGATGTTCTAAAGCAAGTGTCCAACTCAAGGCCCGGGGGCCAAATCCGGCCCTTTAAAGCTCCCAATTTGTCTCACATTAGAAAGTAAAAATGACAGCAAAAACACGACTCATTGTGTAAATCACTAACTGATTCAGATGTAGATATCTCAGTACATCCAAATACACAGATTTAATGAAACTGCACTATTATTTTCACGGGGCTCAGTTTTCCCCATCGTATATCACATGATGGCAGTCATTTTTAATCTCAGATTGTTGTAAGTATTCCAATTTTTCTAAAATCCTTCAATTTTCCTCAAAATCTCCCCAAATTAAATGAAAATGATTCACAAATTCAAGAAAATTCAAGATTATTGCAAATTAGCTTTGGCCATAAACGTTTTAGTGAGGTACATGTTGATTGCTCACACTTGTCCCTATCACGTAAATGAATAAATAAATTAAAAAAAAATCCCACAGGGACTGAAATATGTCACTTATTGCTCTGATATTGTCAGTGCCTTATATACTTTAAATATTATTATACATGGAAGTGCAAACTAGGGCAAAGGAATGATAAAATTGCTTATTTTATCACCTATAATATGTGGCCCATTTGAGATTAAACTGGTTTGTATTTGGCCCTGAGCTAAAATGAGTCTAAAGGGTCGGAATTGGCCCCCGGGCCATACGTTTGTTACAAGTGGTCTACTGCAATACAAGCTTCTAGACCAGATATCAGACCATGACCAGATATTATGGTCAGGAAATCAATTAAATTTAGAAGAGAATAAGCTAACCTTTTGGAAAATTGTTTTTAATGTTTGGGAAAAACAGAGCATTCAGGGTATAAACATTCGCTCATGTTACATACCCTTACTCCTACTTAGGTAAAAAAAACTAAAAAAAAAAAACTTGGAGAGCTGACAATTAAGGACTTTTAGAAGTGCAATGTAAATTGTTCAAACAAAATATTATAGCTTTCTTGCATCAACACATTTGAAACTGATAAATGTGCAGAAGGCCTGATACTTCGCTCCCTTTGCAATCCGACGTGTTGACTTAACCGTAAATCTCTAACCCTAACCCTGTGTGAAAGATATCTAAAACCACTGTATTTTTTTTTAGATTTCAGCAAAAGAATATCCGCTCACAAGCTCTTTGTCAGGACAATAGACATTAGAGACCCACAGTCAACTGAATCAAGATGGAAAAACAAGGTGCTCAAAGGATTCAAGTCAAGTTCAGCATACATCTCATTAAGATATTGTGGTTTGACTGGAATTGGCAAGTTGTTGCTCTCAAAACATCAATAAAACGTCAATAAATGAAACAGTTCTACAAAAAAAAGCCAAACATTATTTAAAAGTCATATCGAAGTATCACTGATCGTTACTGGAAGAAATTAAAGGACGGATTTACTAAAGTATATTCTATTCTATTCTTGCCCTTCGTGTTTTCACCACTCTTGTCAGATCATTAATGGCAAGTATCAGCACTGACAAGCTGCGTAATTTGCACAGCGATGACACAAGATTCCCAAATGAGGGCATGCGACAGATCACTACCCCGGACAGCTCAGGCCTCCTAGGCGATGACCAGTAGCTCATCCTCAAGTGCTGCAGACTGATTTCTTTGTTGCTACAGTAACTCAAGATCAACGTTATTAATAGATCAACACAATGGCTTCTGGCCTTTGCAAATGAGCCTGTTTTCCATGGGCAGATATGAGAAATGCAACAGAGACTGATCAAAGTAGCCACATTAAGTTGTCAAAAAATTAAATTTTCAAGTTAATTCAAGTAACAGCACTTTAATTTATATTAATTGTGTTGACTACATAAATGAAAGGTTTGTGCAACAGACAGGGAAGTCCACCTGCTGCTCCATATCAACTCCAATTCAACTTCAATAAAATGTAATTTTGCGCCTCCACGCACTCAGCGCTCCTCTATGCTCCATGTTGAACACCCAAAATGCTCATTTTAATAGAGCGGTCTCACCCATTTGCTGCAATCTTAGTAAATTCCTCACAGCAGGTAAGAAAACAGAGCCACCATTTAGGTACGCAACAGATTGAGCGGCCTTATTTTGAGTACTCAGTCAATGTGTCCATAATGCTGAGTTCACACTTTTGTGTCACAAAATGTTTGTGCGACCAGATTACATACAAAGTCAATGGATAGATGAGTCCCAGATGCAAAATCTTTCCTGTGCGGCGGTGCGGTCCGATCCGCGCGTCAAGAGCATTGGCCCTGCGAGCGCGCTCTAAAATTTTTGCCATATTCACACATTCACAAGAGTTGAAAATATTGAACTCCTGCAACTGTTTTGCATGACGAAAGCCAATCAGAGTCTTTGTTGACGATGACGTAAGGCCGTCAACACGAACACCGGTCTGTTCAACCATTCAACCATGAAGTAGAAGCTGTGTGTGACCACCTGGAGCTGTATGACAGAGCCTTTATAACCAGGACCAGACGAGAAAGGATTTGGCGTGGAGGAGAATCAATGAGGAGGTGGTAGTAGCAGGTAAAAGTTCTCTCTGTAGTTTTCATCTTTGAAAGTTGGTACTGAGCTAGGCTAGCATTAGCGGCAAATCTCACCGGCTTTTTTCACTGGTGGTTTATATTTATGAGAAGAGAAAAAGGAGCGCAGCTCCTCGCTTCAGCAGGCAGTGAAACTTACCGATTTGAATGTGTCGCTGGTGGGCGAGGCTTCGCTTCGAACTGGCATATGAAGCGAATGGGGACATTTTTTGATCCTGCAAAATCTGCGAAATGTTCCGTCAGGCAGATGTGTCCGGTGCCGCAGAAGACTCATTCGGTGTGAACGAAGCACAGGTGTAGTGTGTGTACTATCAGAGTCTGGTATTTAGTTTTTCTTTCAAAGTTGTATCTTTTGGGGAAAAAATTGATGTATTCACTTAACAGGTTAGGGTTTACTGTTGTTTCTCATGTGGCGTTTTTCTAAACGTACATAAGGGATCTTCAGGCACTTTGAATTAAACAGAAACACATCTGTAAGTGAAACAGGAAGAAATGCCAGAGATTGAAACATAATCTCACCTCTAGCTGTGAGCAAACATAGGTGTCTGCAAGCGGCTTACTCCAATACCAAGGATGAAGCTCAGAGGATTGTGTGGTTAGAATATATGCCACCTGTCTGTAGAAGTTTTTTGCAAATTTACAGTGGACAAGAGGTTGAGGCAGATAAAACTCCAATCACCTACAAAGATTCCCAAACAACAAAGCGGCCGGCATCAAAAAGTTTTACCACCTGCTGTTGAGCTCGATCCTAGACAGCGCAGAGATGAGGTCTCCTTGGTAACTAATGCCTCTGTCATCTTCTAGTTTGTGACCTTTTATACACTGTAGATCAATAACATTGAGGTATAGTCTCTGGGATAAACAGGAAGATGGGAAGTTGTCTGACGGGAGTAATTGTTGGCGTTTAGTCAGGAACGCCATGGCCTTGGAGTACAGTGAGAGTCAGTTACAAAACTTAGAGAAATTGTTTTCTGTACTTCCACTTTAAACTGTAGGTGTTTTTGTGATAAAGGACAGACACACGTGGAATAAAAGGACAAGGACATCTGGTCTACCTTCTGAAGCACCATTTGAAAATAGGTTTTTATTAAGTTTTTTTTAAAACTTTAGATTAACAATGTAGAATAGAGGAAAGAGGCTTTCTGTGGCTTCTTGTAGTGATCTACACACTAATCCATCTCCATGGCCAGCTGAGAAAAGTCCTTTCTGGTTTTTCTGTGAATTATGCTTTTATACCTCATAACCCAGACAGAAAATAGTGTAACCCAAAGAGTGATGAAAAGCAAGAAGAATGGTATTAGGATCATCCCAAGTCGCCATCATCACAGTGAGGTGTGTGAGGTGTATATGCAAGGTCCTGTATTCTGGTGGACTTTTCTGTTTTGGAGATAGACACAACAGCCCCGTCTCAAGGAGTTTGAGGAACTGTTGTGAAAATGACTTGATGTATTTTTTTTGTGTGGCAACACGATTGCCTTATGATTTTCGTGCTGCTTAACAGAACAAGTTTTTTGGCTGTGTGACACAAATTAATGAATGAGACGTTCAAATTAGTTGTAATTGCAAGAAAATACCTTCCAATCAAAACACATGATTTTGAAAATTGCTTCTCGCAGCACAAAAATAATGTGGAAATCGTGTTGGCACAAACATTAATAGAAACACTCCTTTCCATGAAAGGGTCACAATTCTTTCTGTGACAGCATGTTTTTAATAGCAGACATCCAAACCCCCTCCATTTAATGCTGACTGGATTATATTTCAGCACAGCTTGCAAGTCTATTTTTATCTCTAACTCTAATGAGAGAGGGATGCGTTTGATATTTAGGTTTTTTTTAGTGCTTTACCTTTGCCATGATACTCCTGCTAGAAAGACGACATATTATAACAGAAACTTCCACTAATTGGTGAACTGTCAGTAAAACAGGCCAATCACAGCCTTGCATTCACTTCACGGGCACAGCACAACACAGCCTGACTTGCTCTTCTTTCTCTTGAGCTTTCTCAGGTTTTTGGGAGATTGTACATTGTTGGAATATCAAGAAGATGCTATTAAGGAGAAACTTGGAACTTTGAGGAGATGTGGGATGTCTGAAATGTAGGACTTTTGTAAAATCAACATTACTGGAAAGCCTAAAAAAATCTCTAACAAAAAAGGGAGAAAAAACTGTTTTAAAAACCACAACAAAACAAAACAAAAAAAATACCAGTTTTCGACCATTGTTCCATTTCATCTCTTTTTTTTTGTTATTTTATCAGAAATCTTCTTAAATGGCCAAGACATTGAATTTTCATTTCTGAAAAGAGTGTCATTTTCCTGTAATTCCTAAAGATCTTCATTTTGTACCTCAGAATGCCAAAAAGACATTTTTTCTACAAAATGATTTGATGAAAAATATCTTCCCAAACAAAAAGGTAGAACTTTGAGTTCCGACTCTTCATCTTTAGAGCAATTCCACCATCATCCCCTGATATCACATCTTTTTTCATATAACAAATTATTAATTTTGGCTTCAAAAGCTGAGTCACTCCATGTCTTGCTGTGGTACTCTGTGTACCGAAGGATTGCATTGAATGTTTGTTCAGTGATAATTATTGTGAAGCTGACATGATTCTGATTAGTAAAAGTTTAACTAAACCAAAAAAAACCCTGTCAATTTTATTGTACATCAATTGTCTTGTACCTCTGGATATAAAAGGTTACAAAAATCGACGTTGGATGTACATTTTGATTTGGTGCAACTTGGACAGCTTGTTTCCAAGTTTTTTTTCCCACATCTTTCTTTTACTCTTGGGGAAAAAGCTGCTGTTTTCTGTTTCTAAGACATGTAACAACAGAGAGCTTGCAAAGGGATGACAGAATAAAAGGTTTTCCATCTGAGGACGAAACAGGAAGAGACAGAAACTACTCACACGGCCCTGGCATGTTCTTGTACATTCTTTCTACAAGCGCAGTCATAGCATGGTGGCAGTGCTTTTGGAAAAAATGTTTTCATTCTTTTGGCACTAACAAGGCTTCAGCAAACAGCAGGGAAACACTCATACATGGTACAATCTCCTTTTTTTTATCCCAACACTTCCAGTCCTGTCTAACTCTGAATTACTGCCAATCGCCATTATAAAGGACTTAGAAATCAAGTGCTGGCATGACTCAATTGCCATAGCAACTGGTTTTACATCTTAAATTACCTTCATCTGTTGAAGAGGGAGCTTTTCCTCCCCATGTTCTTCCCCTCTTTTTCCACTTAGTTTTTCTGTAAATTATACAAATGGAGGATTTTTCCACAGCTATCACCTGGGCCTACATTTATAAAGCAAACACACAAGCTTTTAGCATAGCAAGAGTTTCCCAAACCTGAAACATGAATATGAAACTGAGAATATAGAGGAAGAGCATGAAAGGTTGGTTTATTTCAGAGAGCCCGAATGGAGTTTAAAGCCTAATTTCAATTTCAGGAGTGAGTTGAGAGCTCAGCGGGGGAACCTGAAAACCTTGTAGGAAAAAAGAAGAAAGGAGCCACAAGAGGAGCAAAACTGGAGGAGGAGGGTGAAGCTGCTGAGTTTTTTAAATCCCAGATTTTGTTAACATAAAGTAGGACGGACTGCAGTCCAGTGACGTGCAGTCAGGTAAGGCAAGGTAGGCAGTGTCTACCCAAGGGTGAATTGATATTTTGATTATTTGCTTTAATTATAATATAATTATAAATTATTTATTTTTCAATTTCCAATAGCTTACAATACCTATAAGTTTGAAAGTGTCAGCATTTTGTGCTTTTCATTACCCAAATTGCTAAACATTGCTATTTCCTAACCGCTGTAAGGCAGGAAGAGGCCACACCCCTCTGCCTCAGTTCTCATAGCGTGTTTTTATGTTTGCGCATGCGCAGTCTGTTCCCCAAGATGACAACCATTTACATCCAAAGCCAGCGCTCTAGAGAGCTGCCTTTAGACGTAACCGTGCTATGCTAAATGCTATATCTAAGTTCACAGTGATTTAGTGAATTGATATCACGTGACCGCTGCTGCTACGTTTTCTAACTAGTGGGCGGGATAACACTACAGTCAGGATGACAGCGCTAGAGATGATAAAGAAAGATTTTTTTTGAGGAAAAACGACAGCTTTTAAAAGATGGGAGACCAACACCTGAGTTACCAGACCTTCAGCAAAGGTACGGTCAGAAAATTGTTTGTATTTTCTACAGTGAATGGTACAAAAGGAAGGATTGGCTTTGTGGATCCGCCTCACTGAGGCTGTTCTGAGTTGTTGTTCTTGTTGTTGTTGTCATTTTCTCCGTGTTTCCAACACAAACAACGAATGCGCTGCCGTGTCATGAGATATATCTTGTCGGGGGAGTATGGAGGCTATATGAAATAATTGTTTGTTTCTTTAATGGTGTTTTACGACGTTGATTTTGTTAGATGGCTAAAGGCTTGTTCATGTGGATCTTGTTGGGTTTTTTCTTTATAATGAATGTTATATTTTAATAAGCGCATTGAGATGACTTTGTTGTAAATTGTACTATACAAATAAAGTTGAATTGAATTGAATTAACACTTGCCAGCAGAAACATATGAAATTGTCATTGGTGTTGACATTGGTGGTCTCGATTTGGAACGTCCTGCCTACCCAACCCTAGTGGTCACGGCACGTCACTGCTGCAGTCACTCTGAAGCCTGAGGAAATTATGAGAGTTATAGTGTTTAGACAAACAGAGAGATCTGATTAATGTTTGTCTAGATGATTACATATTCACTCAGTTGCTTAGAAAACCAGTTTAATGTGCAACAATAGACACAGTAAACTACAGGCAGACAGACAGAAAGGACTACTGTATTACCTCTGCGAACAGGGAAAAAACATAGATCATGACAGTTACAGGTTCATTGGCCTTAGTTTTACAACCACAAGGACACTCAATATTTTTCAATGCATTTGTTAAAGGTGTAGTTCGCATTCCTGTTCAGACACACTTTTTGTTAAACTGGGTTAAACGGTTCTTCCATTCTGAGAGATAATCACACCAGTGCTGATATTTCAGCACAACAGCATGTCCTTGAGTGTGATATTGCTTTTTTATACAACAGTTCTACAAGCACATTTTATTAGCAGCATTATTAACAGTAATGAGTGACAAGAGATTACAATTTCTTTGTTTAATTAATCATTTGGCTTCGCCAACAAAAATAGCTCCACAAGTGGAGAGTGTACTGCAGTGCAGTTTGCCCAAGATGTAATTAACGGTATTTACGTAGATCAGCTGTACAGTGGAGTGATATGATCCTTAAGAAGAACCGGTGCTGTTGTTACTCTATATTAACACTATTAAAATGTCTATTATCCAATCAAATGAACTGGTTGGAACTCACTGTTGTATAACTTAAATCAGATGTGCGATGTGGGGGCGTGGCTTTAGACAGAGCCCAGACAAAGCCTACAGAAGACGGATGGGGTGGAGCTTAGAGGAGGTCCTGCTAGCTCAAATCTTGCTAATTTTTCAAAATTGCAGACCACTTTTAATGAGTAAGATACATGATGGGGATGTGTTAAACTTTAATAACTTAGACAATTAGCTATATGCATTTACTATTATTTCTGAAGAAGTATCAACAATTTATCATATTGTGTTAACATGTTAATTTTATACCAAAATATGATGAGTTAGGTATTAGAGTAAAAAAAATGAGATGGAATTTTTTTATTCTACACTTTTTCCAAGCTCAACCATGTTCCTGTCTTTCTTCGTGAGAAAAGAACCAGCTGAGGTATTTGCTATGCTCTGTGAAGTCAGGTCTGCCTTGCTCATTTTTCTCTGGCTTGTGCGTGAGCTTCATGTTAACACGACTGAATTTCAGACTCCTGGGTTTCACAAAAAGTACACAGGCTGAAACCAAAAACCTTGAGGGGAAAAGACAGAGTGTATAGCTATGCTACTGTTTATTCTAGTGTTGGATCTTTGAGGAACAAGTAACCATTCAGCTTCATCATTTAAGGAAGAAATGGATTGGTCAGGCCATTGTGCAACCCATCTCGAACCAATCTGACTCCAAGGTGTAAATGAACGGTGTTAATCTAAAGAACCAAAGCACTGTGAAATCATGTTTGGTTATTCCAAAAAGCTCCATGCAGTCTTGTTCTCCTTTATTCCTTCTTCTTCTGTTTCATTCTATCCTGTACCACCTTTTCCAGCTCAAGTGTTCAGAATCTGAGATGTTCCTGGCTTTCCATCCCACCCTCTCCTCCCAGCTGACATGCACGATTCAACCAACTCACTGAAATAATAATTCCACAACTTGACTAGGCATGCAACATTCATAGGACCCCCCCGCGTAGAACTGAAGAGACAGTGAGTGCTTCAGCATGACTTTGTATAATACCTCTAACTCTGTGTGGTGACATTTGTGCATGTCCCTCTGATCCACATAAGGCTTCATTTTTAACATAAGCATTACATTAACGCTTCTATTTTCCTCAAATATTACAAATACAATAATTTGGGGTGCACATTCATGTCTCTCACAGAATAAACCATATTGATTGATGTTGGTGACCCCCCTTTCCTCTCATTAATATATGTATCTACCTATTTTTATCTTTTTTTTGTAACATATTTGGGGTTATTCACAATAAAGTCCTCTGTCTCAGACACATCATCCTCTATGTCACTTTCACTGTGAAAGAGCTGTTCCAAAATGAGGATATTGTCTCCCCCATGTCATGTATCAACTCAAAAAGTATCAACTCTGCTCCTGCAGGTCTGGGGATATAATGTCACACATGGGTCATACACAGACAGACAAGTTTTACACAGCTAAAAAAGCATGGGGTCAAATTGACCCCAGAGGAACACCCATGTGTGCAATATGGTCGTGGCTCAGTGAAATATGAAGCAAAAAAAAAGTCAACTATCATTTTTTTAATGATGAACATTGAATGACCACAAGGAAAATAGGAGAGTTAAACAATCTAACTTAATTTTTGCATGGGGAATATTTCTAGGTCATCTGCATGTGCACTAACAGGGTGTGATGATGAATTACTGAGTCACTAGATGTGCTTTAAAGCTGTGTGTGTGCGGTTCGGTCTCACCACAATAGCAGCAGGGTTACTTTTCCCAAAAGATACAGGGTGGGAAGCGTCAGTAGAAATTCAGTGAACTGTGTTTAACATAAAGCAAATCCCAGGCCACTGATTGGGAATAGCATTTGTAACAGTTGGGTATCTTTGGATAATAACAAAAAGAACACACAAGAAAGAACAAGTAGAAGCCCTGGGATAGAAAAAAAGCAAACAAAATCCGTCTTTGATGCCGGAGAATAAAAATGGTCCATAACTTTTTAATCGGTGACATCAAATAATTCAGACTGTTGAGGATTCCTAAAGGCTTTGTTCAGTAATCATCATATAACATTGCACAATATATAAAGTTCAAGGTTTTTTGAATGAGTTGGAATCTCGCGAGAATGCTATATTTTCACTTTGTTACCACAGAACCATTAAATCAACGTTACAAAGTGGCTAATAGGTATAAGTTTATTGGTTTAATATCTTAATAAGTAGTGTCACAGGTCCCTGATCCAGACTTCACTGACTCTGGACTTTACAAACTCAAATACCTCCCTTCACAAAAAGCAGCTAACAACTGATTTCTAGTTTACACCATTTACTTTTCCGTGACTGTGCTGCAAAACAACTTGTTGTTGATGGATATATTGTGTAAATCAGACATTAATAACAGACTCTGTACCTGTGATAAGTGCTTTGAATGAACAGGCCTGTTGCCATTACAGTGCTGCACTTATTCTGACCAAATCCCCAAACATTGGAGACACAAAAGGTTCGAGCAATCAAGGCTGGTAATGTGTTATTGCTGACTGTAACAACCACCACCGAGCACTAAGTGTTAATCAATGATAGCTTTTAATAAAAGGGTGACTTGATTATACACACTGTAAATAATTTCTCTGTAAAATAACAGTAAAATACTGGCAGCAGGGATGCCAGTAATTGAATTACAGTATATGACCGTAGAATAACGGTAGGCACATTTACCGTAATTTATCTAACCGTATAATACCGCTTTTTTGTGTACATTACATGACGGCAGGATAACTGGTTTATCATAATTTTACAGCACATATACCATCATTTATTTAACAGTATATTACCGTATTTTGGATTACAGTAAGCTACATGACAGTAGGAGAACTGTGGGTTATGGTAATTTTACGGTATATGCCAGTGTGTTGTAAAATCTGCTATATTTGCATTTGTATAAATCTTTTTAAAAATTTAAAAACAAAATATGCAGGGCTTCTCAAATACACAGACTTAGGCTACCACATTTCTCCTGACAGCGAGTCAGCGCATCCAAAAGCCCTACAATAAACACACAGCTTGATTTTTCTTGTATTACTATATCTTGTATCATTGTACATGCTTAGAGTGAATCAGAAACACATTCAGCAACAACATGCATTCATCACTGTTCATCTGTTTGTGCTCAAGTGTAGAAAAGTAGCAGGATAAGCTAGCGGAGAACACTGAGGCGGTGATTAGCAAAGAGTGGACAGTACATAGACCGCACACTCTGACGCTGTTTTCAAGAACCAAGAACCAGAACTCTAACTCTAACACCGTTTCCCTAGTACCGGCAATACAGAGCTCTCACTTTCAACGTATTCAACTCATAACTTATTTAACTTAATAAACTGTCTCAGATGTGTTTACCTCAGTTTCTATCATCAACATAGGGTTTCTATGCATGCTGGCTCAATTAAAAGACATACTCAAAACTGAATTGATTTTTTTTTTTTTTTTTTGTTATTGCCAAACATTCCAAACCTCTGACCTTGAATATAAATCAGATGCAGAACTTTAAATAATAAGTTCGAGAACCCTGGACACAAGATAATATACATTACTGTGCTCATTTGAATCAGCAGACTTTGTAAGATTAGTAACATTGAGATCATTTTTATTACAAAAATGACCAGGTATTGCATTAACACATTTGAAAGAAGCTGTCTCCAATACAATCATTAGTGACAGGCTTTACTGAATACGAGAACATACAGTAAACTCAGAGACTGATTTAAGCATCAAGGACAGTAACACTGCATTAAAATATCATCTAGAACAATGTAACTCAACAGTTTGGCTTGAAAACAAGTCTTTTGCATGAGATCAACAACAGTGGACATGGAGAAGGAAAAGAGTGGGAGACAGAAAGAGCGAACAGTGAGTACTTGACACAGTGTTTGGCTGGTCTCCTCAGTCACCAATGACAAGTGCCTGTAAAAAAATTCAAAAAATAAATACAATTAGCAACACAACATCTCAGGTAAAATATAGAAATATGAAAGACTAAAGGAGGGAGAGAACGAAACACAAAAATGAGGTGAGATAAATGGGCCAGAGCAAGAAACTGTTCAAGGGAGGTGAAAAAAAGGGTTAAAGACCGGATGAAAAGTGCAAAAAAGAGAAAAACAAGAGACAGAAAGGAGAGAGGGAGGTTAGTTATAGTTTAGGGAGGGTTACCTCCCTAAACGATGGGCTAGGTCAGTAGAGTAGCATGCTGTTGGAATGGAATTGCAGGTCCTCACCCTCACTCACTCACTTTGGAAAATGTCCCTTGTACATTCCAGTGTGTGGCTGCGCAGTCAACACTATAAAAGCACAAGTTAACACAAGAGAGTTATATCTTCACAAAATTGGCCGTTAACTTTAACAACGTAATGTCTCTAAGATGTTTATTTTAATAAAAGCCTGTTAAGCCACTATCTATCCCTGAATGGGGTAACATATTAGTGAAGCCCTTGCATTTGCAGTGATACGATGAGTATTATTACAAACTGGAAGTCAGTGGTGACTTTCTTGGGACTTTTCAAAGACAGCGCACAGTTAGTGGCATGTTTTACCTCACCCAGCAGGGGTTGGTCCACCAACAGTAGAAAAATGACTGCAGACCTACATGTGAAGGTTGCTCGATTTTTGAGAAAATTAAAGGATTTAATGCGTACATATTGTCACTCAAAAATGAGTAGTTTGATCATTAAAAAAGTGCTGTCATTAAATAAGAAACATAAGTCCGGAATCATCAGTAAGATGTTGATGGATAATGACTGGACTCAAGTCCAGCACGTCTCCACTGCTTGACAGAAAATACTGTTTTATGCTGTTAAATTTAAATTAAATTACAGTTATCTACTGTTATTGTTAAATGATTGTTTTTACTGTTAATTTACACATGACGGATAAATAAATATACAGTCATTCATTACAGTGCAGTATAACAACTCAGAGGGTCTCACTTGCAGGATCAATGCATGATAAACAGCTGGACAGCTTTTTCAAACACTTTTTCTATCGTCTTTGAGCTGAACACACTTTAAGTTTGTCATCTTGGGAATTCCCACACCGAGACAGCCTTATTTGGTATTTCGTAATGTAACAACAGCTTTTTTAGATACCTTTGGAAGAATTTACTTACAAACAAATGTTGAAAGTTTCACTTGCCATTAAAATTGTAGTTTTTGACTCCATCACAAACACTGGGTTAGTTGACAAATGGTAATGAGACTTGAACTTCAGACAAGTTTTGCGCATTGTGGATTTGGGATTCCTGGAAAGGATTGCAAAGATGGCGCCAAAGCAGAAATCTTTTATGACAGAATCGGCGAGGATAGGCTAAATTTGTACTGCCACAGAGGAAGGAGAATCTAATCTTTTTTGTGGTTTTGCCGGAGTACCTTTAGTATATACTGTGTATATATATGGCTATGTTTGAAGGTACATTTCTATCATTGAAGTTTTTTTTTTACTTCATTCTTATTGTCATTTCTTTATTGTTCATTCCCTTGCTGGAAAATGAAGAGTGATTCGCTTGACATCATTTTTGTTGTAGTTTTTTTGGTGGCATCAGTAGTGGATGAGAATAACTTTTGGATGAAATTCAAATACAGTTTAAGCGCAAACCTCTGCCAAGTTAAGGGGCCCAAAGTTTTGAAATATCCTTGCTCAAAAACAGTTCTAGATATTGCACCTACAGTACCTTCCGAATCATGTCCAAAATCAAACTTGTTCTTCTTTTTGACATTGTCTATCAGCTCACTAAATGTAAATCTGTTGAGGTAGCCAGGTAACAAACATCCACAATAACCAATGAATGGATGGACGGACGGACAGACAGACAGAGCCTTGGTGGAGGTAAAAAGGTTAGGGATTGTCACTGGCAACTGTAAGACATTGGAGAATGGTGTATAACGCAGAATTACACAGCATGTTTTTAAATTCTGTCATTCCACATGGAGACGTGTAGGTCCTCCTACCTGCGGTGGGTCAGAGGGTTGACAAAATATTAGTAGTAACACTGAACTCTGACACTGAGTAACAATGACAACTAAACAAATGCTTTCAAATTAAGACCTTATGAATATTTCATTATTGTTGCTCTAATGTGTTGTCGAGCTTATGAAAAGTGACGGAAGAGAATGAAAGTAAATAAGAAGAGACAAAATATATGACACGTGTTAGTGAAAGCATCTGTATTTGCAATCTTTCTGGAGGGCAGCTTGTGCCGTGTGAGAATTATGCAACGTAACACTTTTTGTCAGATTTAACCAGACAAGTTTTTTTCTGTGCCAACAAGTGTACAGTCAAAATTAGGCCCTGGAAGCAGGTGGGTGTTTTTTTTATTATGATGTCTTATTCATTACATTAATTTGTTTCTATTAACACGCTTCCAAAGACACCAGACAATGGATTTATTGAAATTAATTTCAACAAGCCAGTATAGGTAGTGCCACAATATGGAAAGAAGCAGTGATGGGGTAGGCAAGGTAGGCAGTGCCTACCCAAGGGTAAATTGATATTTTGATTATTTGTTTTAATTATAATATAATTACAAATTATTTATTTTCCATTTCCAATAGCCTACAGTACCTATAAGTTTGAAAGTGTCCGCATTTTGTGCATTTCATTGCCCAAATTACTAAACAATGGTATTTCCTGGAACAACTGCACAGTCTCGCTCCGCTGTAAGGCAGAGGGAGGCCAAGCCCCCTCCCAAAGGCACGTTGCTCCTCTGTCTCCGTTCCCATTGCTTGTTTTTACGTGTTTTGCGCATGCGCAGTCAGGTCCCCAAGATGACAACCTTTCACGTCCAAAGGCAGCATAGACAGCTGCTTTTGGACGGAACCGCGCTATGCTAAATGCTATACGTAAGTTCACAGTACATTAGTGAATACATGCCATGTGACCGCTGCTGCTACGTTCTCTAGTGAGTGGCACTACAGGCAGGATGACAGTGCCAGAGATGATAGAGAAACTTTCTTTTGAGGAAAAATGACAGCTTTTAAAAGATGGAGACCAACACTTGAGTTACCAGACCTTCAGCAAAGATAAGGTCAGAACATGTTTCATACTTTCTACAGTGAATGGAACAAAAGGAAGGATTGGCTATGTGGATGCGCCTCACTGAGGCTGTTCTGAGTTGTTGTCATTTTCTCTGTTTCTGTGTTTCCAACACAAACAACGGATGCGCTGCCGTGTCATGAGATATATCTTGTTGGGAGAGTATGGAGGCTATATTAAATAACTGTTTATGTTTCTTTAATGGTGTTTATGATATTGATTTTGTTAGATGGCTAAATGCTAGTTCATGTGGATCTTATTGGGTTTTTTCTTTCTTATTATGAATTTTATATTTTGATAAGCTCATTGAGATGACTTTGTTGGAAATTGCTTTATACAAATAAAATTGATTTGAATTGAATCAACACTTGCCAGCAGCAACATATGAAATTGTCATTGGTGGTCTCGATTTGCAACGTGCCTACCCAACCCTAGTGGTCACGGCACGTCACTGGAAAGAAGGCAGTTCTCAGAGGACGCACTGTCTCTGACATCAGCTTGAGCAACATTTATTTGCTCTCCCAGGTAAAAAAGAGAAAAAACACTGAAAAGTAATGAAATGAACACATGGACCTGAATTACAGATAAAGCCCATCCACCACAGAGGGTACAATGAAAACGATGTCATTAGAGTAATTCTCTTCACCTGGCACAGGCTGTATTGGTGTGTTTGTCAGTATTTACGTACATGAGCCATTTCTACAGGTTAATACATCAAGTCAAATGTGAACTACAAGTGCCTCATTATGCAAAGCAGTAAAACATTAAATATTTGCCTTTTTGGAGTGTAACAACAAGGATTTGTTTAAAACACTAAATGAAGACGGAGATCAGTTCATAATAAAAGCATGGAGTCCTACATGTCAGTAGAAGTGCTTTTATAGGTTAATATTTCCTTTATCCAACAACTGCAGCCCAGTACAACAGACTGTCATCAAAGTTCCTTTCGGAAGTGATGCAGCAAGGCTGGAGGAGAAACATGAAAAACACATTAGTTCTTTCTAATTAGCATGACACAATGGTATTCTAACACCAAGCTTTTACGCTCGGGGAACAAATCAATTCGGCCTGTAAAGCACTCATTCCATTTAATTTACAAAACAGCATACATCATTACTGGAACATAAAAGTACACATTTGAATTAGCACCTTTTTGTCACAGCTAACTAAGCTCTTTCCTTTAAAACAATGTGCACATTATTAGCTTCCAAGCTCAGCAGCTGCCATTTATTCGGTTGGTGGAGGTATGCATAAAAAACGAAAGATGGTTGGAAATGGCCTTGGAATGTAATGATACATTCAGTTTCAGAGACAGAAATTGGTTCTTCTGTTGAATTGTGACAGGGAGGTGAGGGGAGGAAGCAAAGGGAGGACCCAGGTACAGAGAGGCACTGGGAGGAGTGACATTTTAAAAGCAAATACATTTTAATGAGACCTAGTCATGGTGACACAACAACAAAAATTACAAACAAGGAACAGAAGGAAAGAAGATCCAGGACAACACACCATGACCAAGCACTCCTTACATAATGCAGAAAGAGTGAAATGCACCTGAGTGGAAACTGGCGGAACTACTTAAAAGGGCCGTGTGTAGAATTTGCAAGCAATTTCTGCCACCGCTCAGTGGCATATTACTTGTGACAGGTTTTTTTTTGTTTTTCTAAATTGGATAAAACCTATTTTTTGTTATTCTAAGTTTGTATTTATGATTATTATCATTAAAAATATAAATAAACAATAGTGTTTGTGTATGGTCTATAGTCTATTAATGTAATATCTAAACAGTCGAAAAGGAAGTGACGTCAATTTATTTCGCGTGTATGTTTGAAATGACCTACCTACCGGCTTATATTTCATATAACAAGCCTAAAATATGGATTTGAACACATCGATGATGCTAGTGAACATTACACAAAACTGTATCAAGACACTATTATTTGTAACATAACACAAGGGGCGGAGCTATTAATTGTATACTAACACAAGGGGCGGTGAAAATAACTGTAACATAGCAAAAGGGGCGGAGGTAATAACTGTAACGTAACACAGAAGGCGGAGCTAATAACTGTAATGTGACACAGAGGGCGGAGCTAATAACTGTAACAAAACACAGAAGGCGCAGCTATAAACTGTATTGTAACACAGAGGGCGGAGCTAATAACTGGAACATAATACAGAGAGCGCAGCTATAAACTGTATTGTAACACAGAGGGCGGAGCTAATAACTGGAACATAACACAGAGGGCACAGCTATAAACTGTATTGTAACACAGAGGGCGGAGCTAATAACTTTAACGTAACACAGACGGTGGAGCTATTAACTGTATTGTAACACAGAGGGCGGAGCTAATAACTGGAACATAATACAGAGGGCGCAGCTATAAACTGTATTGTAACACAGAGGGCGGAGCTAATAACTTTAACGTAACACAGGCGGCGGAGCTATTAACTGTAATGTAACAAAGGGGGTGGAAATAACAATTGTAACGTAACAAAAAGGGTGGAGGTAATAACTGTAATGTAACACAAAGGGGTGGAGTTATTAATTGTAACAACACAGATGTTGGAACTAATAACTGTACTGTAACAAAATGGGCAAAGCTATTAACTGTAACGTAACACAATGGTTGGAGCTAATTACTGTAACATTACACAGGGGGCAGAGCTATTATTTGTAACAAAACACAAGGGGCGGAGATAATAATTGTATTTTAACACAAGGGGCAGAGCTATTAATTGCAAGATAACACAAGGGGCGGAGCTAATAACTGTAACATAACATAGAAGGTGGGCTCAAAGTTGCTGGAGATCATCTAGAGAAGTGGAACATCAAAAGTTAGCCATGGATTTCTGATAACGTTTACAGTGCTTCTTGTTATCTTTTCCAGTTCTACCGCTGAAAGATTGACATAATCTTTAGATTCATATTTTGTTGACCTTATCTTATCTGTATCTACTCATGAACAAACTTTTTGTTTAAAAAAAATATTGGCGTGGTATGTATTTCTGCAACCCTCTTGTTTTGTTTTCACCCCTTGTGTGTTGCAAAGTTACATGACTCACTACCACGACCATCCAATAGCTGGAATACAAACCCAACTGGCTGTTAAATGGTTTTAAGTGTTCAAAACAAATATAGAGAGATGGCAGTGTGTGTATGTTTGCTCTTCTGCTCGTCCCAGTGAGCACAGTTCAGTTTGCTAAGGCCAGACGAAGCGCTGGTGATGCTCAGCCTGTGGGAAATGTAAAGCAGCAGAGCGTCTAACGCGCCTCAGAACAAATAAATACAGTCCTCAAACCTCTTGACCCACTGGCTATGCTGGTTTGCTGGGGTCCAAACTGCATTTATTTATTTTCTTAGTGGGGAAGGAGGTCATAAATAAAGAATGATAGCTTAATTTGATCTTGTAGCACACGTGTCAAACTCAAAGCCCGGGGGCAAAATCTGGCCTTTTGGGCTTCAAATTCAATCTGCTCAATAAAGTTAAAAAAAATAGAAAAAACACTAAACATTTTGTTGCTAAATCAGTTGTAGATATCTCAGCCCCTCCAAATACAAACATTTTATTAAAATTCACAATATTTGCAAAGCTCAGTTTTCCACTTCTTTTATCATGACAGCAGTCATTTTAATCTCAAATTGTTGAAAGAACTTTCAATTTTTCCAAAATCTGCCACATTCTCCTCAAATTATTCCACAAAATGGCAAAATCAGGGATATTTAAGTAAAGGTCCTGCTGGGACTGATCAACTTGCATACTTTCTCATTTGGAATGTTTCCGTGGAGCGCTGAAACCTCGTCGAAACTGCCAAATTACTACGCAAATCATCACTGACTAGTGCCTGCCTAACTTTGCTATGCCTGTAAAACTCTGTTTCTCGTCAAGAGGAGCGACGCTCTGAGCATCTTCACCTGCTTAGAGCGTGTGAACAAAATCTCATCAGAGCTACAGAAGATCTGTGGGAAAAGTTGCATGTTGTTGTGGAGGAGACCATCGATGCCAGGGTAATGCACTGACTGAAATGTTTATTTTGTCTTGTGCAGTGAAAATTTCCAGTTTTCATAAAACAAGTTCATTCTGCTTGTTCAGCAGCGCTGATATGTGTCCATGTTTACAGAGAAGTTAACAATACTAGCACTGAAATTAGTATTTTCTGTATTGGCAGAAATAGGGCCTAATTAGCATTATTTTGTATGAGTCTTCGCTTAAAGACCTAAACATAACACAAGGACATTGAACAAGTTGTGGTCAGTGTGTGTGAAGAAGAGCCACTGTGCAGTATACACTGTGTTTTACTTGGCTGTCATTCATATGAAATTGATTGACAATGTTTTGTAATTCCTGTGAAATGGATTTAGTGCAGTCAAGAAATTCTGAATTTCTTCAGTGACACAGAAATCCTAATGTATCGTGGATTAATTTCCCCGAGTATTGCCGCATCGCGATAATATCGTTATTGTAGGCAAAAATAACGTGATATATGGTATTGCGAGGTACTTGGCAATAATACTGTATCCCAGTCCTACTGTAAATACAGTACACCAAGCAATCGACATGTAAGAAAACAATAAATTAGTGCAATGACTGAAGCAGACATTACCTGTGCCGGTGCAGAAATGGAAGACGAAGATCTAGCAGAAGACAGCCAGTGAGCGGATCGTCAGCACAGCACCATCTGAGTGGACTGTGCTGAATAAAACACTGTGAAGTAGTCCAGAAAACATTAGCTGTGTCAGTAGAGCAACAGAATGCAGAGATCTGGTGAGACCACCAGAAAGTGAACGGAGCGTCAGAGTCAACATGGAGCAAAATGATGCCTGCACACCTATCTAGGTACAACCTCCTGCTTTGATTGGTTAACCAGGCACAAGGGAAAAGGGGTGATGCAGCTCATCCTGCTACACTAAGTTAAACGATTAAAGATTAAAGCTGATATCCGGAGTTTCTGAGAAATCTATGTTTGGTAGGATTCTGTTGAAATTAAAAAATACCTAACTAGTCTTTTACTATGGTCTACTGCCTGTGGTCATTCATATACATTAATGTATGTAAGCCCCGCCTTCGTCCTGTAGACCACTATACAAATGGAAACCATTGCCTAGTGCACCCAGCCAATAGGCTTTGACTTCCTGTTTTTGAGACTGTCAATCAAAGTGAATGTGGAACTGTGCACGGAAACAAGGCCGCGCGTCACAACAGCAAAGAGGTAACTATGATTGTGGCTCTTCCCAGACCCATAGACCTATATCAATGTGACCCAATGCAACCTTGTTACGTTCCGCGATGTGCGTACAGAAAAGTAAGAGGCGTAGCTTCTGGTGGCGCTGTTGAGGGCGGGACATTGAGACATCCTCTCAGAAACTCTGGATATCAGCTTTAATCTAACATCCTAAAACCTAGATTGAATCTTGACGAATGCAGAAATGTTTAGCTCGTAGAAACACTGTAAAATCCTGTATATCTTCAGTAAAGAAGCACGCTGACAGGGCAGAGTGATTCGCCCATACTTATCAGTTTAACCTCGCACAAATTTAAAAACTGCCAATGACAGTGATTTCCATTAGCCTGAGAATAAATGTTTCATCCAGCTGGCAGCGTGAACTGCTTTAGTTGCTCAGTAGAAAGCAGGATTCACAGTAGTACACACACACACACACACACACACACACACACACACACACACACACACACACACACACACACACACACACACACACACACACACACACACACACACACACACACACCAGTTAATTACATATCCTGACTGTGTCACTGCTAACTACTTTGTCTTTATCGCTACAGAGTCACTTAGACTTAGGCCGGCGGGGTCGCCTGCTGTTTTAGCTGACACAGCAACTTGGTAGACAAACTGACAGAAGACTTCCGCACACATAATATTCTGAACTCAAACAAGGATGAGGCATTCATATCGTCATTATTTGATGCTAATGTTTCATATTTCCCCACACTTTTCTCATTACGCATAAAGAAAAGAATAATTGCGCCACACAAGCACTAAAAGGATAATTTTTCTGTTTGGCTCTTCATGTACTCAGATCCATGGTGGGTTTATTATCCAGGAGTCTTCATTTCCCTTTCTTTCGGACTTTGGTCATCTTTCTCTTTTCCTCGTGTGATGATACAGAGAAAGTTAGTTAGAGAAAAAAACACATGCAGTGCTAGTTTTTTACACAAGTAAACTAATACTATAACACACACAGCAATATAAACAGTGAACAAAACTGGGTAGGTACATACCATCTCAGACGGTGTCAGTTCTCAAGAAACTCTTTCTTTCTGAAAGCATGTCGACGACTCAGTGCGTGAGGCGTCATTAGAGACCAGCTCGTCAAAACCCGCCTCACGTTGCTTCTGCTTGGTTTATTATTGTGTGATGCCTGTCCTGGTTTGTTGATTTACGCGCACAGAGACATGGATTGGTCTGCGATTGGTTAACTCGGTCAGTCAATCAGAGTTACTCGAGCTGGCAATCCATGAGGACCAAAGTTCATTATCATGAAAAAAATAAAAAGAGTAATGAATGGGGCAATATAAGCGTGAGAAATGTCAAGTGTGGTGTGTGGTGTGAGAATGCGTCAAATTGTGTGACTGTCACACTCAAAGCGTGAGGCTTGGGAGCTCTGCTGCTGGTGTTACGGTCCATGTAGTACCCAAATAAAGTGGTGACTGACTATTCACTGTGTTGCTGGTGTGAAGCAAACAGTAGAGGTGAGAACATCTACAATAAGAGACTTTTACAAAAATAATTACACAGCTTTTGTGAGGGAAGTAAAAAGAAATGTTTAAAGCTTTTCATAACGAGCGCTACAAGTGGCACCAGTAGATACATAACACCACCTCTGGTTCTGTTTAAGTGTTAGCTGTAATCTACACATTTTATGACTTATGCGTTGCTCCTATTGGACAGTGAACTATTCTACAACATGAATTCACCTTGAGCGGCCACGCCTTGTGGAAATGGTGGGAAGGAAGGGATTGAAGCAGCAGGCATGTGGCAGAAACTAACAAAAAAACATCCAAAAAGGCACAAGGGGGCATGAGGAAAACAGGGAGAAGGGTACAAAACGCAGCAGCACACAAACAGGGTAACATCGACAATGACTTAGCAATCATTGTGTTCAAATACTGGGAACTGGTCACACCTGGGTGTAAAACAAAAGGACAAGATGGAGCAGCAACATTATTTTAGGAGAAAAAAATATCATTAGGTTTGAAAGTTGTTGAAAAAAATAAAAAAATGTTATTGTTTATTTAGTTTTCTACATTATGAAATGTTTGTGCAGCAGACAGAAAAGTCCATCTGCCTCCAATTTAACTTCCTCAAATGTCATTGTGTGCTTCTGTTCACTCACCTCTCCACTTTTAACTCATTTAAATAAGGTGGTCTCAACCACTTCTGCACGTCCACTAATTATTGCTGCAATCTTAGTGAATTCCTCGCAGCAGATAAGGAATTTAGGGACGTGACTGGTTTACCATTCTTTATTTCACATCTTAGTAAATTCGCCCCTGTGAATAGTCCCTCCTATCTCCTTTCCTATCCACTTTTCCTTAATCCCCAGAAGTGTTTAAATGGCGGCCATGATGAGGAGCGTTCCAATTCTCTAAAAGCTAAGAATCCTTGCGGCGACAACATTGAAAGCAACCCGTTCATCCGAGCGTTCATGGAAACTCACAATGTAAGCTACCAATGCAAAAATATATACCATTAACAACTTTAAAAATAACTTCAATATTATCAGATTATAATTGAAATAAAAAAGAGAAAAAGGGATCAGAGACATGTTTAGCCACATTATGTTTTATTCAACATAATTCATTCACCGAGGAATGCTTTGTGCGGTTGTACATTTGTATGGCTACAACGCTATGAAGGCCTATATCTTGCATAAATGTAATAATTTCATATTTTGGATTAATGTTGATTTCTGAGTAGAAAGAGAGCGACCATTCTCAATGTGATGTTCTTTTAGTTCCTCATAGCCTCATTCTTTGATTTACATTCAAACCTTGTGATATTTGAGATTATATTATTATTATACTATTCAGACGCAGCCACTGACATCACTGGGAGGTGGAGACACAAAGAGGAACACCTGGGAACACAAAAACGAAACCTAAAATAATGAAACTCGCACTGAAAACTGAATTAACAAAGACTCACAGAAAAACAAAAAGAGGACCACAAGGGCTAAAGAGACTAAAACGCAACAGAACCTGACAGGAGCAGTTCTACACCACCAAAAACTGGATCAGTCCAGAAATATCAAATTTGTTTTGGTATGGCCAGGACCAATAAATCCTTTACGCTGGCATCACAACCGGAGCAGACAAAAAAGTTCATCCCAGTCCACTCTGTGTGCAACATGTTCTAGGAGTGAAATGACATGTTCAAATTCATCTTCTAAAATCTGTAATATGTTTGAAAAAAATTACCTTGAGTATGTCAGTGAACTGCTCCCCTTGACACAAACGCACCCAATGAACTGGAAACCTGTGAATGGAGCTTCACTGCTGTGCTTTGGATAAGCCGAGGCGACACAGCCTGAAATGATATCAATATTTGACAAATGAGACGTGATGTTCAGCATCGTCCCAGTTAATGTGTACAACCTGTCGGCTCCCGTCACCGTCAGTCTGCTCTGTGAGATACGTTTATGGCCTGTTATAGACACATTAGACAGGAACAGACTGAGAGGTGATGGAGCCGTGCTCAGCTTGTTGGGTTAGAAATGCCTTACTGCAAAGAAATAACGGTCTGACTCATCACTGTAGATTCAATGAGGTTTTAAGCCATATGCTTGTGGCTGTATTCACATTGTATCAGACTAAGAAGTCATGCTGGTGTTTTCTGCAGTTCATGAAAAAGATTAAAGACATTTGCAAGACTGAGAAGGAACATCTGGGAAAGGTCTAAAAAACAAAGTCGACTCCTAGGTGGCAATCGAACAGCAGGTCTTCGCGCAGCGGCAATTTAGAATCTATTAAAAATAAAGAGTCCGCACTCGTCACACAGCTGTGGCAAATGAAGGTGTACAGACGGGTGCCTTTAGAGTTTGGTACGAAACATTAAACCTCACAGTTTGAAACTTTGTTTAGGGCAGCAAATTGAAAACTCTGCAATGTTAAACAGTCGAAGTTACCAAAGTGGTTCCTATTCGCAGTGGCGCCGGTAGGATTCAATATCATAGTACGCACAGATCCCCTCAACCCCAACTTACCCCACCCCCATAATAAAGGCTTGAACAGTTTACATGATTTTTTGCTTCAGCAAAATAAATGTAAACCAGGGGTAACTAGATTTTTTTTTTTTGAAAAAGAAACTTGAACAAAAGCAATCCAAACCAGTCTGGTCCAAAGAATTCCACCCTAAATGAACTGGTATATTCTTGCTAGATTTGTGTTACAACACCTAAATCAGATTTATATGCATTCGCTTTTAGGGCGCGCTCACAGCGAAGAATCCCAGAGGGGAATAAACCAGTCTAGGATTCGTTTGCCTGGATAGTCCACCTCATTTGGCCGGTGTGAACACGGAAACAAAATCTAGCGCGATTATTTTGGCCAAACTTTAAGCGTTTTCAATCAAAGTCAAGCGATGGTATGCTAACTAGCTACTCATTACTCAATATACCGCTCTCAATCCAACCACAGATTGTAGAGCCCACAGGTGCTAGTTTTTACACAAGGGGTGGGGCTAATAGTGCTTGTTTGTGAAGCAAGATGGTCTCAAAACATCACATGATCTTGTTCTCAGCCAATTGCAAAAATCAATGGTAATAGCCTAGTTTCACTCTGACATTTTACTACTAAATATACCAAATTGAAATATTTTGACTAAAATGTTGAAAGTTGGACCAGGATCATTCAACAATACTACTTCATACACAAATACATTTGTATTCAGCAGAAAAAAGTGGTTTTGGGGTTTAGTTACTCTTTGACTTTGTTCTACTGCATATTTAATTAAAATAAAACTTGTCCTCTGATAGCTACGGAACCCCCATATTTCTATAAAATTTAACAAGTTTCACGTATTTGCATAAACATTCTACTTGAGAACATAAAACCTTTAGGCTCTTGTAAAAAAGTATTTACGGTGTGCATCAATGTTCTACTTGAGTGATTTAACCTTTGATGTGCTGGCATAAACTTGTTTTATTGTATACATAAACAACAGTTTAAAGCAAGAGCTAAAAAGTAAAATTAGTCATGAGTTACGCAGATGTAATGGCGAGTCTGAGGCCTACTGTATGTGTTTACACGCTTTCTGTTAGAAAGCAAAGGCTTTACACACTAGTAAGGAACTTTTACACGTGTGCGTGAAATGCTTTGAAGGTGAACGTGATACAGACTTCAGGGTTATTCTTTGTACACTGAGGTAGTATTGATCATTTTGTTCCTCGTGTTTGGTACGACATAAGCCAATTGTATTGAGGTGAAGCAATTAGGGGTGGAGCAACGATTTTAAAAGTGAGGGTGTTCTAAGGGACAACAGTCGACTCCCAATTTAGATTGGAGTCTACCTTTACCTTTTTCTTTGGCCATTTTGCAACTTCCTTTGTCCCATTTTAGCCCCATTTCCAAAAAATTTGACAAGTTTTTTTTTTGTTTTTTTTTTCAGATTTTAGCTCTTTTTCCAAATTGATGTCTATCTTTTATCCACTTTTCCCCCCCTTTTCACTATTGTTTGCCACATTTTGCCCATTTAAGCTACCTTTTACCATTTCATACCACCTGTTTCCTCTTTTTTAAATAATTTTTTTAGTCACTTTTCACTCTTTTCTTGCCATGTTTTTGCCACTTTTGGACCATTTTTGCCACCTGTTACTCATTTTTTGTCACTTTACTTGTGATTGGCTTTGATCACTTGTGAATGGCTTTGATCACTTGTGATTGGCTTTGATCACTTGTGAATGGCTTTGATCACTTGTGATTGGCCCTTGATCACTTGTGATTGGCCCTTGATCACTTGTGATTGGCTTTGATCACTTGTGATTGGCTTTGATCACCTTTCAATAGGGGTGTGATGAGATTTCTTGCCATGTTAAAAATCTGTCTTGCGAGAATTTTTTTTTTTTCAAATTTATTTATTTTCATTTATTTATTTATTTTGTAAGCTATTCAAACTTCTATTTGTGACCTGTGGGGGCAGTAATGCGCCTGCCAGAACCTAAAGCAGGAGAAAGAAAAGAAGTGGAGGAGTACGTTTTAGTTCTATTTCAATTTGTGGAAGAAGTAGTTTATTAACAGTTAAAAGTACATGGCTGTGTAGTTGCAGCATGTTGTTAGTGACATACTTGGTCAGGCTCTGTTTGCACTATTTGCACTCTGTATTGACAGAGTAGAACTTTGATTTGGTTTTGCACATTATATTGTTTGCACTTGAAAAAAAGAAAAAAATAGATCATTTTAGTTATTTTATTTCAACTTTTATAAATTTTAGCTTTAGTTTCAATTTGTGGAATAAGTTTATGAAAAGCTCATGCTTACATCATGCATGTAAAGAGTAAAGAGCAATAAAACATTTCAAAATGCATGTGCATGTATGTTGGTCCAGTCATATATTTTGTTGTTTTGTAGTTTTCTTGAAATCTCGTCTCGTCTCGTTCTCGTTAAACCAATATCGTGTCTCGTCTCGTTTTGTGAGCTGAGTGTATCGTCACACCCCTACCATTCAATGATTCTAACTAGACCAATACGTTTTCAACAATGAATCCTTCTGTAAAAAGCGAGAGAGATGAATTATTGTTTTTATAAAAGTGCGGGTGAGACGTGCCTGGAAGCAAAAGCTAGGAACAGTAGTACATTGCTTGTTTTTCTCTGTTTCCTAATTGATGAACACTAATCTACCCCATTGACAATAGTTCTTTTAAAGATTATGAAAATCATTGCCACACTTCAGGACGTACTTGGAGTGTGTTTGTTTAATTGGCCTCTGATTTCTAAGTGTGATGATGGCTCTATTGATCTTAAACCACATCTTATCCAATCACAAGTTACACCCACTTCCACAGCCTAAGATGTTGACTGCAGGTCGAGCCTGCATGATGGAATGATCTCAGCTTGTGTTTGACATTTATTGAAATGGATTTGCAGACGTGCAATGATCTACATTGACAAAATAGTGAGAAAGAAGACGACATGTTTCTTCTCACCGTGCACTATAACTGTCAGCAGAAAGGCCTTCGTGGAGACAGATTCAAACCGATTTATGGATCAAGTCACATCCAAATTGCTGTGATGTGATTAGTGATCATCAGATTCGACTTCAGACCAAAACAATCAATCTTAATGTCACAACATGATTTTAAAATTGTCAACGAAAGCCCGCCTCGAAGAAGCGTTTATGCTCCGTAACCATAGTTGTGTGCAGTATCTAGGCTGATATTTGTAGAAAAGTTCCAACAATGACAGGTAAAATGGATGTCGTGGTGTTAAAGCTCATATGTGTTGAGTTAATGTCTGCACGCTGTCATGATTCAAGCCATCAAGAAGATTAAAAACATGACGCAAGAATTGTGAGGACAGAGCAGCTCTGTTTGAGGAGTTTATAGAAAGTACATTTCATTAAATAGCCTTGAAACACAATCTCTGAAGAGCACAGATTAATTATCAGTAGATAACCATCATCAGCATCGCATGCATTTACATGTTCTCTATCTATATAGCAGGGTATTTATGATAAGTGTTCATTTTCAACCAGTATTTCCAATCAATCCATAAACCTTCTCTGTAAAATTGCACATGCATAAAGTGGTGGTTGTTTATACTGTCTCTGTGCAAGTGCATGATAATCATTTCATCCTTTCTAGGAAGCCAGTGTAACGTATAGAAACAGAACCATAAATTAGGGGTTACTCACACTAACTAGGCCATGTATCAAAGCATCCAGCGTGGGCTGCAAGAGAAAGTAAAAATGACAGAGAAAACATGAATCAATGTATAAATTACCAAATATTTTAGTTGTCAATAAATCATCCCACAAATTCAATGAAACTCCACAATTTTTGCGAGAGTTTTTCCTGTGCTAGATGGCAGACATTTATAATCGCAAACTATTAAAGGGGACATATCATGCTAAATCCACTTTTTTAGCCCTTAAATGCATTTTGTTGTATATTTAGAGTGTTTAGAAGTACAGAAAAAATCAAATTAGTCTCTTCAGGTGCTCCGTTGATATCTTTATATTCTGTTTTGCTTATATTTTTCAATCTGTTTTAATTTTTCTATTCTCTATTACGTTTTTTGAACTATTACATCACAGTATTTGCAGCTGAACTGCCAAATTAAGACATCGACTCCAGGCCCAACACTTTGAGCAATCCGCCACTTTTATTTCTCGCTTTTATTTTGTAGTCCAAGCTCAAGGATGCCGAAGTTACGAGAGGACAAGTCAAAATGTTTGGTTGTTAGATGTAGTAACCCACACGCTTCATTACACCGTCTCCCAGCATCAGAACCTTTTCAAAGTGCCTGGTTGAGTTTTATTTTTCACAGAAATGTACCCACATCAGTGGGTAAGGTCATTTTTGTGTGCAAAGCACTTCAAGGATGACTGCTTCAGCAACCTCCACCAGTATAAAGAAGGATTTGCTGAAATACTTTGTCTGATTGAGGGTTCAATTCCTTCTATCTTCGGAGACGACGAACGGAGCACTTCGGTAAGCTGTAAATAACGCTAAAAAGTGTGATGATAAGACGTCCCTGTCATTGTTTTGTTAGCATTAGCAGTTGCACCGTCTTCAGACTTCATATGTTAGCGCTGTGTGCTCATTTTAGATCCTTGATGATATGGCCTACGTGATTTAATTTAAGTCTAAAGTTTTCATTAGTCATTTCATTTTGCCGTTTTTGTCTTTGAAAAGACTGTATTAAAATGCATTTTGTGACGTTAGCTTGGCGCTAGCGTTAGCTCGGTGCTGGTGTTAGCTCACTTGTTAGGGTTCTGCAGGTTCATCATCTTCATTTTCATCTCGCTCCGCTGGGTCAGACTCTGGCTGGAACATGTAAGGCTGGATGGACAAGTCTTCTGTTGTTGACATTTTGTAAATAACCTCTGAATAAAAAGTTTATGGGCCGCTACATAGCCGTATCTCTTCTATCAAACTACAAAATTGGCCGAGCAGGGTGGAGTTGAACCGAGTGTCACCTGAAGAGGGGGCGGGGTATGGAGTGTCTCATTTGCATTTAAAGAGACCGCACCAAAACGAGTTGCTCTCAGAAGCACATCAGAAAAGGGGTAGAAAAGGGGTGGAGCTATAATAATGAGGAATTCAGACCCAAGCATTGCAGTTTCACTTTATATAGACCATAACTGTATGATTTATATGTAAAAAGGAAGGATTTAAAACCATGATATGTCTCCTTTAAGGTAAAGTAACATTCTGCCAAATTAAGAAAAAAAATCAAGACTTGTGGTGCTCATGTTTTCAGGTTCATAATCCACCCAATAACTGAGGAGTTCCGGGGGGGAACTTATGGTATTGTGAAGGGTGTTTCCACGGGGAAGTATTTTGGTGTTACACATGCTCACACCTGTGTGTTAGTGTGGTGAATTAGAGCCGTGTTAATGGAAAATAAAGATTGGAGTTCTATGCTGAATACTCCACCTCCGACTCCCTTTCTTCGGCTCCACAGACTGATATTTTGTCATTTATTGCTTGGACATCGTTGGTGCCTTACATTCTGTGTAAATCATTAATACACAGTAATAATAGGACACAACAATGTTGAAATTATTTGTTTTCCCCCACTTGAGATCAAACTGCTTTAGTTTGGCCACTGAACTAAAACAAGTTGGACAATTCTGCACTTTTTAAACAACTCTTTGAAATCTTTTGAATTTTTATTTTCCAAAAATTCTTTCCAACTTTCACAGACGTGAAACTAATTTGCTGGTAATAATTTGTACAATGGGAGTTTGTAGATTGATTCATGGTATATATATTATAGTAATATTACGGTGTATTGCATTCACTTAGAAAAAATTATAATCTTTTCTTTTTTTATATAAAATTTTTTTATTGGTTTGGTTTTTTGGGCTGTTTATTTTCTGAAGTAATTTCTTTTTTTCTTCAGTTCTTTCCGAGTAATTTTATCTTCTGTTTTTCATTTTTAAATGACAAACAAAAGGGAAATTCAAAAAATGCCTTGATTATGGGCGTTACTGCTGTAGCAGTAAGACTCGCCCACTCTGTTCGCCTACACCGCTATGCGGTAATACAGACGGTAATACACACAATGATGTAGCTGTACACACACACACATAGCGAGTTCATAAGTAAAAATGTGTCACTACAACCACAGGCACACACACAATCATGACGTGAAGCTCACACAGCCTTACAGACACCACTCAGGGGCAAACAGCTCTGCACTCTCGCACAGAGACGGACACACGAGTCCGCGCACACGCAAGACAGACGGGAATACACTCACACTATGATGTGTCTGTAAATACACGCTGTAGCGCCGTCCACGGCATCACAGACACAGGTTGTTCATTTTCCTCCTCTCCATCTTAACACGCCGTGGAACCTAGCACGTTGTTAGTGGAATTAAAATAAGGCTGTACCTTCAAAACCAAAGAGAGTCACACAGAGGAAAAATGAGAAATATGCTTCCTTAGTCGCAATAATGACTTGATTTATTAAATGGTAAAATGATAATACAACCTGAGACAAGCCCTACCCACAGTATCCCTGGCACTAGATTATACACCCAAGAGACGTCTGTAAACGTGGAGTTTTCAAAGGAACATTGAACACTGTAAGGTACATATAATCTTAATAAGAATAAGACTAACATTGTTCTACAGTATCTATGTAATAAGCATATTACATAAGATGTTTTTCCATCTTAGCCTTGATCCTTGAAAGATCATAAAATACTGTTCTTATCAATGTGAACGTGTATGATTATAAAAGACACAGAATATAATTCTAATAACACACGTACATAAACAACAAGAGAATGAGTACGTTACACAAATCACACTACAAATGGAAATACACAACTTAAACATGAGATAAATACCTCGTTGGCTGCTTGTCATGAAAAGAGAAACTTAAAGATGATCCAGTAGTGTAAGCTTGTAGATGCTCCATACACACACAACTTGCTCCAACAGTACACGTTTCTTACACGAGGTTAAAGCCGATCAAACCTAATTGCGCTCGGTCTCCGCTCCGTCTCCGCTCTGACTGTGCGTCGGTTAATTGCGTCGTGCTGACACCTGACGCTAAACAAAGGTTCCGCCCCCAGAAATACAGGTAAATAATCAAAACAATTAAATAACTTAAATTATAAACTTCTTTTTGACATAAAACATGATGTAGACCTTTTTACTTCACTCATAAATCATGAACTCTTTGCCTTTTAATGTAATATATAAAGTCTAAACTCATTTCTCACACAGCACTTACACACATAGCTTTATAGAAGTCAAAAACATCACCGCACACGGAACACGCTAGACTTCCTCATTAGCTGTCAATCAATGCTCACTGAGGGCTGTGATTGGAGGAAGCCCTCCTCCCTCCTCTCAGCTTTCATATAAGGGGCGGGGCCAACAGTGAAAGTTGATGACGCAGGAGAATCTGAAAGAATCCGTTTCAGTCAATAGCAAAATTCTATTGTAATAACAACCCTTAGTGGTCAGTCTGACATGTTTTACAGCTAAATACTCAAAATTAAAATACTTTTACTAAAATAGGAGGGAAGAGGATTAATCAACAGTACTATTTAATACTCAAACACATACATGTACTTATTCCTTAAGTTGGCAACATCAACAGACCGACCAAGCTTGTTGACGTTTTTACACCTCTGTGTGAAAAGTCTTATTCAGAAAAAAAATTTACAAGAAAAACAGAAGAAATACTTTGAAAAACTGGAAAAAATTGTCCAAAAAACAGAAAATAAAAAGTCCAAATAACAAACCGAAAAATAATTATTCAGAAAAGCCTTCTTTTCCCAAATGAATGCAATACGCTTCTGTAAAATGTTGCTTAAAAAAAATAAAATATCTAGAAGAGAAGCCCACACATTAAAAGAGGCTCTGTTTCAGTTTGTACAATTCACACAAAGCAAACACTGAGATAGGTAGAAAAATAAAATATTCTTGAGGGAATGAAACTAAAGCAAAAGTTGATTATGCAAATAATGGTGACAACGTCTCTTTGGGTAGTCAACTGGCACCAGTTGGTTCTTTGTTGCCACTTCATAAATATTTCATTGTCCTATTACACATCTCTGGTGTGTGTGTGTGTGTGTGTGTGTGTGTGTGTGTGTGTGTGTGTGTGTGTGTGTGTGTGCTCACACAGGCACCTTCCTGCGACCATTGTTCGTTTTAATGTATTTTTAATTTCCCATGAAGTGACTGAAATCCTCAGTGACCAACGCTCCATAATTGGCTGCCTGTGTGAACATCAGTCAACCTAACGAGAGCAAGAGGGAGCTTCCTCTGGCACACACACACACACACACACACACACTAGCCAACGCTTGCAGCACAAGCCCATTTCTCGTCTTCTCTTCTCTTTTCCTTCGAAAGTCACGAGGTAGAAAAAGTCTCATGAACCAGGCCGGTGCAAACATTTCCTCCTTTGGGATCACATGACGAGTGTTTACCTGTTTGGACTGTATATGCGTGCAGAGTGGCGTATGAATACAGCCACTACAATTAGCTACATAGCACATATTAGCACAGCTGTTAGCCGTGGCACAGGCTAAAGTATTCAACACGCGGGGACTTAAATTGTAGTAGTCACGTTACTGTAATTCAGTTGTTTTTATGGGTACTTGTACTTTTTTTTTAGTATATTTCTAAATCAGTGGGATGCTAGAGTAATTCATTACATTTCTACATCCAACATATACTGAGTAAATTTGTATTTTTTTTTTTCAAACGATCAACGGACATTGTGAAACTACAAAAAAAGAAATGTCCAGACAACAATCAAATGCATCACATCAGAGCCGACCAATCAGATTAAACGTAACGCACGGCGCCAAAACAGTGTTGAATGGAGGATATTTCCTCAGTTTTAGAGTTCATAACTTTAGCTTTACTTAGAGGCTGAGCATTTTATTATTATGAATTGATTTTATTTATTATTTATTTTATTTAAAAAAATAAAAATAAATAATAATAAAAATTGTACATTTTGACAAACCTTTTATTTTATACAGATGCCTTTGTGGAAAATACATTAAGTTCCAATTGTGCAAGAACTTTTTAAGTTTATACATATGTTTACTGTATGCAAGGGAACCGTGGCAAGATTTATTCACAACAATAAACATGGGGGGTGAAAGTAACTAATCATTTTTACTTTGAGTACTATTTAATTGAGCTACTTTATACTTGAGTATTTCATGTATGACTTATTTGTACTTGAGTACAAATAGTAACAGTACTTCTACTTGAGTAGGATATATCAATACTCTTTAATAATTTAATTAATATCTCTGGCAACAATGTACAGATGTGAAGTGTCTGCAATATCTTGCATTTAGAAAATATCAAACCAAGTCACAGAAGAAAACAGCTTATAAACTCCACAACACGACTCAATATTTCAAACAGTTTGTCATATATAGGATTTATTTACATTTTCTATTTACAGATTTTTATTCAAAAATCTTCTCTGTACATATTTTTAAATTCAAGAATCATTCCTCCTGCCACCCACATGCTCTATTATTATTGTTAGACTTTTTTTTCTCTTTCTCAACGACACAAAGGAGAGCATTTTCTTTTCATCAGCTTCCTTTTCACAAACACGTTTCACTGAAAGCAGCTGAAAAATCTTACTTCAGGATCCCAGAGATGCCTCACAGATTTAAGAATTGCTTGTGTAGAAGGGAAAGAGCTCATAGAAGAAAAAAAAAAGTGTGTGTGTGTGTGTGTGTTACCAATGTGAGATATAGGAAGTTAATGAATGTGTTTGTAAAATTACATCTGTTTGGGTTTTTTTCCCCCCCCCAAAGTGTGAGTAGGAGGCTGATTGTTGGAGCTATCGGCTGAATGTGTCATTACAGCATCAAATTCTGGTGAATACGTAAAGCAAAAGGCAGGAAATCAAAGCCAGTTTTCACCAACACCTCAAACACACCCACATACTCCCGGAGAGTCGCGATCAACCATCAACAGAAGCTACAGTTAAAGGAGGAGATTCTGCTCATTATGAAAAAAATGAACATGTGGAATAAGGCAAATGGAAATTTGTAAATATTGGAGTTTAAGGGGTGTGGTAACACAGAAATTGACAGTATGCTAATCCCTGCTAGGTGGTTAGCATGGTGGCTGTTGGGCTGCACTAATGGTTAGCCATAGGAAACAATGACCTAGCAATGGTTAAATTTCATCACATCATTTACTTATTGAAAACAAAAGCAAAAAAAAAAAAACACATTTCCAGTGCAAAGCTAATAGTTCATGTTGGTAGGACACTGAAAACATCCTCAATACCAACCTCTGATTGGTGCGTCTTGCCGTTTCATACAAACACACAGAAATAACTTTGTATTTTAATAAATGCTTCATCATTAGCCTAATTCATTTCCTCTCACTCCCATGACTGAACCATTAAAACCATTGTCATTCCAGGCCATTAAAACTGCACACTTCACACTTTAAAACGCTTTTCACAAGTTGATTGTTGTTGAGCTATTTTTCCTTGAATGAATACTCAATGAAATGGTCCGCGAGTGACATGATGACTTTAGGTTTTTCCTTCTCTAATAAAGATCCAGAGATGGGGTAAAGACACCATAGATTCCACGGTATTACTGGTTAACCTTAGCGACACGTTTGATAAAATTTGGCTAATTACTTAAAGTTCTTCAACCTGGCCAGGAGTGTGTGGTCGATCGAGAGATTCAGCAAACAGTCAAACACCGTCATTAGAAACAAACTGAAACAAAGGAGAACATTGGTGCTTTCAAAGGCAAACAATAAATATTATCACTGTTATTTCATTGCAAACTCAAATTGTTCTCATGTCACTGCGGAAATGAAAGATGATGTTAAAATACCCCAGGATGTTGTCTTGTTTCTCCAGAGTTAGGCACAACTTAAAAGGGTTGTAAACATACACTGGCATGATAAATAAAAAAAAAATAAAGAATTGAAAATAAAATCTATACAATGTTGATTAAAAGAATAAATCTCATACAAAATGTGTTTTTTTTTTTAAATTAGGCAAATATTACCATCTAGTAAGGCTCTGAGGACCTTGTGTAACCAGTGCAGATCAAAGCCTACAATAGAGGGAACAGACGAGATGAAACCTTTCTCCTTCACACACCTGCGCAGTGACAGTAATGGATCGGGTTGGAGTCGCAGCAGGAGGCTCAGAGTGTCTGATTGGACCCACGTCACCTCCAAATGTGGCCCCAGTAGGGTGGCACTGGGATACGGGTCAGAATATTTCTAACATGTTGAAATTTAGCAAATTAAAAGTAAGCAGGTGATTACATTATGGTGTTGATACACCTTAAAAGATCCAGATGTGCAGTGGGAGGACAGTATTACGACTATTATTCATGCGTGAGCTTCGATGTTTCCTCCTTTCAGATCGCATGAACTTGGTTGATTAACGGTAAAGAGGCGCAAAACCAGCCGTAAAGGGTCGTAGATAGCGACACTCAGCATGCCACCTGGTGGAAGGATGTGTTACTGCATGACCAGATGAGCTTTCTATTGGTTATTCTTCTGTCTTTCGCCTTAGTCGTTGAATAAATCAGATGTTTATGTTGGTGTGCGATGTGTGGCAAAGAGATAGAACACCTAAGAAAAATGTAAAAGAGGGATTTCTACTAAATAAAAGCAAAATTTTAAAATAATCCTTCAAATAGATGATAGTTATTCTGAGGACTGTTTTTAAACAGTAATAGATATACTGTAGTTTTTAATTAGACTGGCACGGGTTTACTATTTACTCTGCACTTAATTCTATTATTTATATTTTTTGAACACAAGGGAGACGTAAAAATATTTGCACGTTTATTTGAGTGCGTCTTGGGTTTACGATGCCCCGTTTCTTTACGTCCTTTCTGAGGTAGTCCTACGTTGGATGACACACAAACCAAACACACGAGGAGGAGTCAGCGAATCACTCCTCTCTCCTGCTTTAGTCAAAGCTTTGGGAGAAGGTCAAAGCAAAGTGGACAGTTTTCTCTAAACTTTCCATCTGTGCACCACCACCATATAACGAACTTCAAGTTTACCCGTGAGCTGAATTACCTCGGCTTTTATATGTTCACCACTCAAGCCAACTTTATTCTTCATCTCTCCCATCGTAAAACATAACCAACATTTTTTAGCCCCTATGAATGAAACTCCCCCACTGGGAGGGGAAATGAAATAAGCTGAGAGGAAAAGTTGGGTCTGGCTTGATTGTGTTTGTTTATCAAGTCTCGCTGGGAAAAGGTCGTCTTTCTAAGTCACTTGGCTTCTGCAATGAAGGCTTCAGGCGCTGATCAGAGGGGAAAGGTTTCTAAAAAGGCTCTACATCAATATGTTAGAATGCTACACTGCACATCCAGTCAGTCATTGGTTGATTTGGAATCTCTTAGAAGGCCCATCCATTGGGCGGTAAAGAAGGGGAGGTTAAGAAAAGGAGAAGTCCGTCCTCCCAAAGGGAACCCAGGCCTCGGAGTTCAGCGTACGACTGTGGAGAGCAAAGGATGAACCGAGGGCAACGACATCCGCTGCACGGAGCCCTCGCTTATCACCTCTTGTAGTGGTTGGGGGCGTCAGCAAAGGCAAACTTCAACCGGTACGCTTCAGCCAGCAGCACGCTCACTTCTTCATTGCCCCAGTGCATTGTAGGAAGGTTCTGTAAGAGGATCATCAGACCCTGGTGGGAAAAATGACATTATTAATAGTGGGAAGTAACCAAAGATCACAAGTGCAAGACATGCTCGACCAAAAATGACTAAAACAGAAGAAACAAAAGGTAAAATCAACGAGACGCATGGATGTCCAATAAAAACCACAGGACAGTTTTCACAGGGTTACTATACATTGGAATATTCCATACTTTTACTAGACCCTTATTTCCAGATGTCCTGGAAAAGAAAAGAAACTTCAAAGAACGTTGAGGCAGAGTAAATAGATGTGTATCGTGTTATCAAATTACTGAATTGTTTTCGGTATTATCTACATGTATGCCATTATGTCACCAAATAATTTCAAAATAATGTTCGCCGAAACAGCAGAAAAACTTAACGACACTTGGACAGGCTTTACAGTGAGTTGGAGGATAAGAGCATTGTTTTCCCACGCTATACCCGTCTCTGTCGTTGTGTCCTTGGGCAAGGCACTTTACCCTCATTGCCTCGTATGAAAGGGTATGAAATGTACATGAATGTTGGTGGTGGTCAGAGGGGCCGTAGGCGCTAATCAGAAGTCTGCTCCAGGGCAGCTGTGGCTACATTGTAGCTTACCTCCATCGGTATGACTGATGGTTTCTGTACGCGCTTCGAGTCTCCTTGAAATTTTTTTTTATTATTATCATTTTTTTGTGTTAAACTTTTTAGCTTTAAAAAACAAAAAACAGATTGATCCATTTTTTTTTTAGATATTCAAAGAATAGAAAAATGTTAACGTTGATGTCAAACCACCATTATCCTGTGTTTAATAAAGCAAACAGTTCCATGTGCAAGTAATAATGGCACTAGAATCAATTTCTCTTGTAATTACATTCTGCAGATCCTACTGTATATGCAACACAACTTAAGAGTTTGGAAATTAATGTACAAAAAAACTATTATGTTTCTCCCAGAGTCTAGTGCGGACAATACAACATTTAAGACAATCTAAAAATATAAAATTAAATAAAAAGGAAATTAAATAAAATTGTATGAATATATTTGCAGAAATAACATATAATACTGAAGTGAAACATTATAGTATATTAAATCTATTGGGAAGTAAAGTATGTTTAAGTCACAATTAGGGGTGTTGAAAAAAATTCGGCGATATATCGCGATATTACGTTGCGCGATTCTCGGATCGATTCTAAATGCATCCATATTGATTTTTTTTAAAAAAAACTTTATTTTACCAGGAAAGTCTTTTCCACTGCAGGAGACACTGTAACTGCACTAAGAAGAAGTGCTCTGAAACCTGGGCATGTTGACCAGCTTGTGTTTTTTCAATAAAATCTAAAAAGAAAGTACGAACTTTCTGTATTAATTTGTTGTTCCAGGCATACACCTCAGTTAAGTTTCACTAAAATTAGAGTTAGTTTAAAAGCCAAAGGCAGATTGTGTTATTTTTTTTATTTTAAATTGTTAGCACATGGCATGTTAAAGCCAATGATTTGAGGATAAAATATGCCAATAAAATATATTTCATACATGAAGGTGTACACATTTACAGATTAGTTGTTTCTTAAGTCCTATATTAAAAAAAATGCAATAAACGCCTTATATTTTAGTATTGTACCGTGACCTATGTATCGGAATACGAATCGTATCACCAGATGCCAGGCAATACACACCCTTAGTCTAAATATGATTTAGCTCTTTATAACGAATAGAAAACGGATCAATAGACAAACAACAAATGATGGCAAAATATTGGACTTATTATAAAGTTTAGGTTCATGTTTATGACAGTTGACTTTTTTATGGTTATACATTCTAAATGTATCATCTTTATATTGCTATAGTTCCATGTTACACAGTTGATTCAGGCACAGGAAGAGACAACTGGCTCCCATAAAGGTGCACCATCTCTACTGGCCTGTTAGACACTTTGCTGTTAACAAGCGTGTCTGGACTCAGGAGTGCTTTAACCAAGTCAATTATGAGCTTTCAGGGTGTGTGAATCTGTCTGGTGACTGTGGTTGACTTTCCACTTATGCGCTTTGATATATAGTAGCTAGAGGGAGGCTAATGGATACATACATTATACATAATTGTGGGCGGAGTAACCATGCAGTATTTGCATAACATTCTGTATGCAATGTAAAAAAACCAAAAAATAAATATAACGTTTAATTTATCGAGTTGGATAATAATTTGTTGACCTCTTTACGACTTTGTGGTATTTCCTTGACTTTGGGATATTTTTGGGGGATGTTTATTTTTAGATATAATAAAATACATACTGAATAGCAATGTTACATTAATTTCATGTTATTTTAAGGAAAAAAATACTGTATTTGGATATATATATCGTAATCAGGATATAAATCTACCTACATCGTGATATAAAATTTTCTCCATATTGCACAGCACTATCTGGATCCTGATCATGGTTCCATGGTCATTCACACTTTAACAACTTGGGAGAATTTTTCATTCCCATTAATAAAAATACAGTATTGTGGGCACTATGTGGGCACCTCCATTTTTTCGAGAAATCGCAATAAAATGTGCAATCTGGACTGGATTCAAATAAGACTGAGTGGAGTAACTGAAGAACCAACACGACATAACTGAGTCAAATTTAATAAATATATGTCAAAAAATAAATAATAATAAAGAAACCGAGATATGAATCTTTCGGATTTTGCCAATGATTAGTGGTGGGGATTTACATTTTTTTTTTTTTTTTTAAAAAAAGGATTTGGCCTGCAGGAGAAATAAATTACAAAAGAAAACACAATTCATTGTGTAAAAAAAAACTCAACACTCCTGGTGCTTACTGTATGATTGCAGTCATTTTTAGTGTTACACTGTTGAAAAAACTCAAAATTCTTATAAAATAGTTCAATTTTCCCCATTATTAAATAATATTTCCCTTAAATAAATATAAATTAGTCACAAAATTTAGGAAATTTAAAGTTAAAATCCAGTTGGGACTGATATCTATCACTTATTGTTAGAATATTGTCGGTTTCTTACATATCAGGGTTCTCATGAGAAATTTTTCACAGCATAGGGGGTCACGTGGCGCGCGAGCAAGCGTCATCTGTGTGGATCATTTTAAAATGTGTAACTCTCTGAGGGCCAAATTTAGTGAAGCAAAGCTAAAGTTTTTTTTCTTAATCTTTGTTCCAACATTAAAGCTAAACGTTATTTGTTGAATTGGTGATGATGAATTTAGTTAGACAATTACTCGTCCTTGGTATAATAAATACTCACACACACTGTAGAGACAAGAAATAACATTTTATTCAAAAGACTGATTCCAAGACACACTTACTAATTTAAATGAGGTATTATGTGGAACCTGCTGTAATATTGGAACACGCACACATGCACGCAACTGAAATCCCCCCTACGTTGCTGAAAACTAACCATAGGGTGCGTCAAAAAATACAAAGTCAGGGGCCCCTACGCTCAACAGCGCTGGAGAGAACCCTGCATATTTTGTATTTTATACATACATAGAAGTGTAAACTAGGGCACATTAATGTTGAAATTACTTGTTTTCTCTGTGGCCCTATTGAGATCAAACTTATCCATGTTTGGCCCCTGAACTAAAATTAGTTTGACACCACTGGCATAAGGTCTATCTTTTGTAGAAAATGTTGTCAAACAAAACAAAAATATAAATCAACGCCAGTGAAATTATTACCTCCTTAAATCATTTTGAGGATATTTTGTTTACAATTCCTTGACTTTGCAGCTAATTCACTTATTCTGACAAACTTTTTGTATCTGAAACACATATAACAGCTTGAAGCAGGACTTTATAAAGATTAAACAATGTCATTGCTTCACGCACACACGCACACACTCTATGCATGTATGATTGAGTATAAAAACTTCTTTAACTCAGTCACAGCTTGTAAAAGACAAATGGGAAAATTCAACACTTTCAGGTTCAATGTTGATTCACTCGTGTGCCACTTTAATCATAGCAGCGTGTGTGTGTGTGTGTGTGTGTGTGTGCACCCTTGCTGCATGTCAGTATCCCAAGAGCCTTTATTATCATCAAGACTGAAATCAGTGCATGACAGCAGGGTTTACAGCAAATCAGGGGCTTGATAATCACATTGAAAGACAAAGTGTGCGATAGTGTCCACGCTAACCTGACTCCATGGAGAGACTGTGGCCAACAAAGAGAATACAACACAGTCTAAAATAATGAACTCCCTACCTGTGAAAACAACCCAAGTTTAAACTGTTTTATGCAACAACGACTTTCCTTTTTTTTCTTTTCTTTTCACCAGACAGAAAATCAAATGCCATAAAACTTTAAGTACACATATTTCACCACAGTAAGCCACTTATTTACCCATACGTGTAATAAATTGCTTCCTGCACTAGTTTTAATGAGCCTGATGACCTTGGAGACTTCCAAACTAAAAGCATTTGTATTCCGAGCGAGAGTGGAAAACTACAAGTTTCCCTCGACTAATTAAGCTTAACGCTGCCATCCCAGTTTAAAGCCATACATCAGGCTTTGCTTCCTTTCCCATTCCTGTGAGCAAACAAGCACAGCTAAGATGAAAACTGTTTTTGACACGAGGCGGATTGTAAAACATCTAATTTTTCCTGACAAACCCAAAAAGTACCTGCAGATTACGTTATTGACTGACTTTTATCAGCCACGGGCATTAAAATGCACTGAAACTTGAGTGGAGAGAGAGAGCTGATGAAAAAAAAAACACGCTGACAAATTCTACACTTGCTGTTGTCAAACATAAGATAGAATATTTTGCTCAACATCAAAATCCCACTCCAGCACTGTACAACTAGCCTGGCTACTTGTAGTTGTACGTTTATGGAAAAAAAAATGGCATTTGGAGTGAATGATCCTTAAACAGAAAGTCTTAGACCTTGAGGACGACCTGCTGCCTCCCAACATAGCTCTGATTTTGAAAATTCCAGGCCTGTCGAGCGCTCTTACTTGGACAGACATAGTCGGCTTAGAAAAGGAGTAAAAATCAGCCTGATCAGAATTCCGCCGAGCATTCTCATCTCTGCTCAACATTGCATCGCTACCAGCTCGCCTCTTTCATCAGTCATCCTTTTAAGCATTTGCACACACATTTGAAGTCCACTAAATTTGTTCTCAACAGGAAGAATGTGTGCAAGAAAAATGGAGAGGAATGTACTCGTGAAGCAAACCTAAAATTCAGGGAGGACATGAAGCCAAAGGCGGAGACTGCAGGCTTTTGAAATTACATAAAATAATAAGCAATTTATATGAAAAAAATGCAATTTATAAAGTATCGCTGGTGAAATGTACAATATGTATTCCATACATCACCCCAGTGGCCTTTGATGCCTGAGGCTATACAACGATCGCTTTCCTCGTGTACTTTATCGCTCCAGGCTTTAAGAGAGAATGAACCTTCCCAAAGGATCAACTGCAATCATCTCATATTATTTCTACTGTTATTAATACAACTAGCGCTAGAAGATGCTGCCAATCACACACACGAATGTTGCAGTAATTGGCCAAATTTAGACTAGGGCTAAAGAATCAAACCCCTATCAGTAGAGGATAAAGGACAGAAGAGAATGGCTACTTGTAGCTTTGATGAGATGATGATTTGTAAAGATTTTAGCCTTAGCTTGACCAGCAGAAGATTCTCAAGCAGCATGCTTTAGAACTGTAGCTTTAAAGGAATCCTCAATGTTTCAAAACAAAGAAAGAAGTGGCTCTCTAGAGCTTTAAAGGAAAACTGTCGCAGCCACTACGGCTGTCATGGTTGATGAGCTTTGAAAAACAGTCAGAATAAAAACAAGATTAATCCCAGAGCCAACAGGCAAATGAATGATTGACAGAGCAGCTACAAAAATGTAGGTTTTATACATGATAGTGTTTTACATCAACAGATGGTTTAACCGGTCATTAAGGAGGTAATATTTCCACTAACATAAACTGGTTTGTTTGTCTGTTTGCAGGATTATGTCTAAAGTACTTAACGGATATTGACACAATTTTAACCAAAGATAGACCTTGCGCCACGGAATATTCCAATCATATTTTGGAGGAAATCAGGGTCAATGTACTGATTTCAATTCAATTCAACTTTATTTATATAGCGCAAATTACAACAAAGATCAGAATCATTGATCCAGACAACTGTCGATATCTAACAAAGAAGATACTTGGCGCTTGGTGGGGCTTTGAACTCTCTGAATGTTTGTTTCTCATGAAAACATATCAACGATATGGTGACAACAAAATGTTTATATCAAAACCAAAAGCGGTTTTTTTTTTATCCTAAGTTTCTTCTAGTTACAAAAAGATGGTGGCTAGGTCGCATTTTCAAACATACACCACTAAAATAAAAATCAATGAATAATTTATTTATTTTTTTTTCAAGTCAATGAATAATTTAAGGCTACTGCAAACTAAAACTTATAAGATAAACTAGCACGTTGAGTAGTAGGACCAAACATAAAAGTCAAAATATATCAGAGTTGAGGATTAGTCATTGGCGACCACACTAAGGCCCCGTTCACACAGAGACAAAATGAAAACGCTTCCCCTTAAAACAGGTAATTATGTGTGATTCCACACGAAAAGGCGGAAATCGCCATAGTAAACATATCAGGCCTGTATGTGGTGCTGTAACGCTGCCACAGAAATTCACCGACACAGGGAAGGGCAGCATCTATTAGCAAGCCTGGATTAGGAGTGGAAGCTTCTTCTAATTTCTCTTTATTTGGTCACAATGACAACCACAAGATGATCTCCAAGGCTGTGCTGCAGTTCCCTCATGACACTGGAACATATGGGAGGATCTAGTTGTTAAAACAAAGACCAGTGGAGGGCAGTAATACACCTTGTGGAGGGCAGTAATACACCTTGTGGCGTTCACTCTGCCATAAATATAGAAGAAGAAGACACAGAGGATGCTAATAGAGCTTCTGCTTTGTTTCTATTGTTATTGTTGTTGTGGGGGGTCACGCATGGGGGTTAGGAAGGAGGTGGGGCTAGGGCTCCTTCATTCGCAGAGTATGCATATACGCTGTCCGCACAGCGCCCCAGCAGGCAGCGTTCACAGACTTTTCCACTCTGGGACTCGTTTTCAGAAATGATCGTATTCTGCTTTTTTAAATCATTGTTGCTGTGTGGACACAAGGCGTAAACAATAAAAAAAAAACTTGACCGTTTACATGAAATCCTGTCTCGGTGTGGACGGGGCCTAAATGGAAATGCAAATCCTCCTTATTACTTCAAAATAATGGCACCTGGTAGATGGTTATTTGTAGGTTTTGTGCAGACTGTACAAGAGGACACCCTTAAAAAATCTATAAACTTTCCACTGCTAGTTGAGATAAAACCTTCACAGGAGAAACATCTTTCAGTGAAATGTTTTAATGAAGATCTTTTAAGACTGTCTAACCTGCAAGTGCCTTTCCAGTCACATTATGACCTCAGTGAAAATGGATTACTTGAAGGTACAAAGTTTACCATCTGTTGTAATCTTCATATATTAAATACATACACCAATCGCTGTGATGGGGAAAGACCAGTCACACACTAATCAAGTGCTACTTGGAGCACCACAGCCAAAAGACCAAACAAGCATCATACACAAGTGCACGCTCCTCCACACAAGTGTACATCCTTAGTGACTGAGGAGCTTCATTAAGAGCATATTTCAGCACGGTAACCATCTGCTCGCTATCATTTATGTTGGTATAATGACTTTAATACGGTTTAATTGCGTACGTCTTCCTGTCAGGGGGGAACTCGCTCATTCTGCACAGGTGGCACGACTCTATGCTGTGATGCCATGGGTCTCACTGAGAATCAATGTGTGGGTAAGTATGACGGGAAAATGAAGCCAGCGTGATCCTGGAGAGGTACGCTTGGGAGTGATATGGGTAGTATATGTAAATATTACATGAGAGACCAAACACAGAAATCTAAGATTATGTGTGAATATTTGCTCCATGAATTGGTGAAAGGTATAGCAAATATCAGAGGACAAAATAAGTATAAGTGAACAATGGGAAAGTGATGGAAGAATGCTTGTGATTGCAGTTATTCAGGCGTACATGTCTATTCCATAGTGTTAAAGACATTGATTTACTATAACTCCGTACAGTACGCTACAAAAAAGGCAATTATCGCCTACCCTTGGCGAGGCTTAAGGTGGTTAATGGGTATTGATACGAGGCAAAAGCAGGTTGTCAATAGACTGAGTGCTAAGACTCTTTCCGTACAAATGAAAATGTGATAAAGTAACAGTTGTATACATGGCACAGGACACAAGGAAGTGGGACTTACATGTTGTAGTTTTTGTTTTTAGGTTGCATTTAGTTTAAAGCAGGGAATACATAGAAAGATAACAAAGCTGTTTTAATCCTGATTTTTTTCTCTTCCCGACCGAGGACGACAAACTTATTTTATCTTATGTTTTATAAGATCATCCTAAAGCAGGGGTGAACACACTTTTTCAACACGCGAGCTACTTCTACCACGGATAGCTCTTCATGATCTACAGTGTTGAGGGGGGGTGAATAATTAGATTTTAATACTTAAACTAATACAATTACTATTATTACTATTACAATTATTATTATATTATTACTATTACAATTATTGAATAATTGTTCAATATTTCTATAACATTGAGGCAATGCAAAGGTATTTTAAAGCGTATTTCATACACAAATCAATTCAATGTGCATTACATGATTTAAAAGTGACCAGTCAGTAGCACACAAAGAAAAACTTCAATAGCTTCCACACACATAGGTTGTCTGAAGATGCTGCTTATAATTAATGTACCTGGTCGGGTCAGTGTGAGCAGGTGTGTGAGTGGCTATAGGGCTGGAGGAGGATCTTCTTCTACTGATTATTAGAGGTTGTAAATGAACAGATTTGTGCGCTAGCGCCCCCTGAGGTCAAAAGCTGAATTGTTAGGTTTCATTTCTGGTAAACGTGACCGTAACGTTCTCATTCATTTATGAGGTCTTGCGTCCCAGGTGTGCGATGGTCACAAAATGCCTCCGCGATCGACCGGTAGATTGCAATCGACGTAAATGTGAATTTGTCACAATAACTAGCTCTGAAATGGGTCAGGACCGACAATCAAAAATATTAAACTTGTTCAATATGTAAAACCAAAACTCCTAATGTGTGTGGAAAGCTGACAACTCCTTACTCATGACCCCGTGATTTGAGGCGTGGAACAGAATATAGCCAATCAAGAAGCGAGCTGACTGAGAAACATGAAATGCTGCGTTCAAGGCAACTCGGAGCTCTGCATTTCTTTTTTTTTTTTTTTTTTTGCATTTCTGAGTAGAAAATTCTGATCTCCAAGTTCAGCAACAGCACGTCGAAATATCTCAAACATGGCTGACAGCTATAATATTAGACTTTTTTCCCTGACTTCAACAAAAGCTTAAGAGCTCCGACTTCAGGTGTTGTTCAAAGTCCCTCTTTCAAGTAGGAGGTCGGAGAATCCAGAGTTCTGAGTTGCTTGGAACACAACTTTCATTCACGTCGTTAGATCACGTGAGGTTTCTGACTTGGAGAAAGATAAATGGTTGGACAGAATCGTTGCGTGTGGTGTGCAGCACACACAGTACACACTGCTCTATTCTGGTTTTTTTTTTTTTATTTTACTTCATGTGTGGGCCCTCTTCAGATCAAAAACCTCTTCAGATTTACTAAATCCTTATGTGTGCACTATGCTTAAGCTGATCCCCTGGAGGTACGTACATTTTGGTGAATTTAGTCCACTACTATGAAAGAAAATATTTATATATTTCTTAACACTAAAAAAGCAGCACAAATGTTAGTAAATTATTTTGAAGCAAATTAAGAGTCTTGCACAATTCTAAGACATCTCCAACCAATACCAAAGCATTAAAGTTAGCTTGCAGTCAAAACTTTTGTTTTTTAAATGACCATCTCCCTAATAAGTTTTTATAAAAGTGGCAATATTTGTGATAAAGCTGAAACTACTTTTTCCTATATGAAATAATTAAAACTAGGATCAATCATTTTTGGCTGCTGGAATATCTGTGACCAGTATAGACCTGAGTTAATCAACCAGCAGTGCACACAATACAATCACTAGCTGCAAAATGAATGCAACATTCTAAACAACAGAACCGAACAGTGCAGGGTCAGTTTATGCATGGGTTTTTGGTTTCATTTTCTTCCACAACCCTCTTTTTTCCTCATAACTAATTGCTGATGTGTACACGTACGTCATATAAGCAGTAAAGTCTTTTAACACTGTGTACCTTTCTTCATTCTCTCTCTTAATATTGACCAGGCAGACTACTGAGAAAACCTTGGTGTGAAAAGTGTTTTTTTTTGTCTATGAATGTTTAAACAATTAAAAAACAAGTCCAAACCTGACGTCACAATAAAATATCTGTAATATTATTGTGATCTTTACAACTCTGTGTGAGAAGAAAATAATTTTTTTTACAAACAATATTTGATCCACTAAATTGTTATCTATCATGCAGCAAAGCATTGGAGATTGATACCAAAGATGGTTTTATAGGCGTAGTCTAGTCTTCATATTTAGTCAAATAATTTGAATGTATCAGCTCTGACTCTTGTCTCTGACTTGGGTGTAGAAGAGTTCAAAACGGATCATCATTCAAAATACTATAACCAGAAAAATAAGAATGTATTGGTAAAATAGGATCCTTGCCACTTTGCTTGAACAATGAGATGGTGTTGACTGAGTAAAGTGTGTACAATGAGTGGCGAAAGCCTTACAAGGTCCCTTGCTGTCTTTTCAGCTGTCAACCACAGCTCCCAGCAGCAAGCAGCTAAAGCCATGGAGAAATTAATGGTGAACAGCTGACAGGTGTGAGAAACACACACTCCTGGGCATTTGTGCCTCAAACAATGTTTGTTAGATGTAGCTGCTGTGTTCCTGTAACATGTATCTATCAATCCACCTACCTGTCCTTCCAGCAGAATGTCCGATGAATAAACATGGTTCCATTAGCAGACTCTGAGTTCATATAATTACACAAAATGGGAACGCTGGCAGACAGTGTGAGCCAACGTTAGAGTGGGGAGGTAAGAGCTGATGCAGGATCGCATAGCCAAGCTGTCCAGTGCAGTGACTGACAGATACAAGCTTAAATAACTTATCAGTTGGTCATTCTAACATCAAACAAGAGAAATATACTTATTTGTTTTGACAAGCCAGTTTGTGTTGAAGCAACACATGAAATTCATACATTTTGAAATCCTGTGGTTTACAAAAACTGAACATTAATGCTATTCTCTATCAGTCCATCTCATTTCTAGTGAGAAATACCTCAGAACACTTACTTTAGTTCTCATTAACCTGATCTTATTTTCAGATATTTCAAAAAAAAATTTGGACTTATTAGTGGCTTTTTAATACATACAATGATTTATTTTTGCAAGAACTTAGTTTAACACATTTTTTCGAGATATTAGATTTTTGCATGTTGTGCTTTGAAAAAGTTGCAGACACCTTGTCAGTATTTAAAAGAAAACTAAAACTAAAGAGATAATGCTCTTTAGGTGTGAAACCTTGCCATGGTTTTTAAAATAGATATCTATGGTCTTGGTCTTGTCTCTGTCTCGTCTTGATTTTGGTCTCGACTTCCTAATCTCTTGGTCTTGTCTTGGTCTTGGTGCATTCTCGTCTAGGGCAAGTCTTGGTCTTGGATATTGTGTAAAAAAACGATTGGGGAGGGGATATGGATCTTTCTAATTAGGTGTGCAATGATTCATTTTAGTAACAATTCGATTCGAATCACGATTCGTTGTTGCAGATTTGATTCACAGACAAAATTGGTTAATTTAGAACAATTCGATCCGAAACAATTCAATGACTTGAAATCGATTCAGTAACTTTTTAGCCAAAAAAAATAAATACACCAGTGTGACTGAAATAAATACCTGAATACTGTACAGTGTAGGTGAGCTTTCCTAAATTCCTGTTTCTTGTAATGAAATTGTTTATAAATTGATTATGAACATGAACAAATAAGTAAAAAACATTTAATGGCAAATGTATTCACATTTTATTTGAATAAAGTCAAACCAACATTCACTTTAAATTAACAGGATGTTAACATTTCTGCTCCTATTTTCAATACTCAATAAGTATTCAAGAAAAATACATATTACCTGACTGTGCTGCTTGTTTTTTCAACATAAAAATAATACAATATTAACATATGTGAAGTTTGCCGTTCTTAAATCAAATGCATTATTTCCTTATATCGATACAATCAACTGATTACCTTTAAAAAATAATTCAGATCCATTAGTGTCATCCGGAAGGCCAACTTGCCAAGTACAGATCGATGTAGTTTGATCGTAGGAATATAAATCGATTCATTGCTCTAATGGATGAATCATTACACTGAGTTCACAATACGATGCAATACATGTTAATGAGCTCACAAAATCAATAAAATATAGTTCGAAAAGGTAAAATAACCATGCTTTTGACTTTAACTCTTAACATGTTTACTCTCAATTTTACTCTTTCAACTCAAAAGGAACATAAAACTTTCACGATACCACTTATACCCTCGACGATACAACTTGTGACATTCCAATATCGCAATATCTTGTCGCACAAACGAATGAAGTTACCAGAGCAGTGCAGAAACACTAAAGACCGAGTCATCTCTGCCAAATCTACTTATCTGCAAAACGCATTCTAAAAAGAACTTTTTTGGAGAATAAATGTGAAATAATCCCAATATTTATCATTAAATAAAACATGTCTGATAGACAAAATGGTGAACATCTCCCTGCAGAAGTCAAAATCAAACCAATTCATAAAGATATACTCTTTATTTGAGAAGAAAAGCCAGGAAGATGTGGGACGTAGGCAGGAACTTTAGTAATTTAAATACTGTGGGAGTGTGAATCTGATTAAAGTGTGAGAGGATGCTTGATGGATTATTTCAAAGCTTTCAATACAAATGCGTAGGTGGGATCGTGGGGGTATTAGTTTGATATTGACCTGGTCAAAGATTCCTTTTCATGGATTTTGTAATTAAAATAAAAATCGTAACCTCTTAACCAGAGGTGCATTGAGGGGTCATAGCACCAGACTGTGATCAGACATTCCAAGTGGCACAGTATGCATCAGTAGCATTAGCATACAGTAAGTCCAAGATCTTGTTCTCCATGGTTTTAAGGTGGACAAACTGATTAAAATTGGGAAATACTGATTCCAGGGTGACGTGTTTAAAGCCTCCACTAATGGTGATGAGCGCAGTGGGGTGCGCTTGAATACTTGAAACCTAAAAGCTTCAACGATCCTTCCTGTACTGATCACTTAACTTTGACTGAATGACAAGTTTATTAACCTTGTAGAAGTTCAAGCAGAGGCCACGCCGACCCTTAAAACCCTTTCTGTGCTTCTTGTGTATCGAAACAGCTGCAGTGATAATTCTCTCTGCTTGACTACTTGTACTCAAGCGCGTTCAACTTGAAAGTTCACATAAAGTCAATACTTCACCGTTTACTCCTTCTGCATCAACAGTTACAGCCTCAAAACTCATTCATTTTCAAGCAACAGTAGAACTCAAGTTCTGGTGCATATTATCCCTGGATAAGGCTCATTCTGCCGATTACATCACTAAATGAGCAGTTCAGTGAGGGGATGTTGATGCAGAAACGCATCGACACAAGGCAAGATATGCCTCAACCATCACTTCAACTACATTTTTTTAATTTTTTTCCTCATGGCCGACACTTGCCATTATCTTATTTTCTGAAATTAAACTATTTTTCTCTTCCTTTTAATCACTTTACAACTAATGAATAGGAAAGTACTGCTGTTTATACAACATTGTACAGTGAAACTGACTCTTCGTACCTCTTTTTGCCTTTCCTGCTAATCACTGCACATAAGATTGTTTGGAGTTGTTTTCCAAAGATTTCTGGCAAAGGCAGGCTGATAAACAGAATGTCAATAGTTAGGATGTGAATACACACACGCACACGCACACTCACACTTTGTGTCCTCTCAATGCCATACCATGACTGATCGCTGCAGTCTTTCCAAGCAGCTTTGATCATCAAAACTGTTCAGAACAATGATTCAACGCGCGTTAGCCTGAAAGTGAACTTTACATGTCAGTGACGGAGAACTTGGCAGCTAAAGGGAGAGCACGGGAAAGAATAATGTGGCAGAAGAAAAGGCAAGATGGGCGGAGGGACACATAATTACTTCAGCTATATTAAGTCTACTGTTTCCCCATCATTTTTTTTTCTACCCTCTCTTTTGATTTTTGGCATAGTTACATTTATATACCAGAACGGCCACAGCACTCAATCAAAAAGGTGATTATTAAAAGTTGTTTACCGGGAGTGGCTTTGTCTCATTTTCAACACTATTGCCTACAGTGTTATCCATCAGAGATGCAACAAACACATAAGCTTTTGAAACGGTCCAAGTTTCCTAAGAAAGTGCTTGGGAGAGAAAATTAATAAGTTCTGACATGATAAATGAGTGAACAGCTCCACTACTGGATTAATCAGTGGGGACTGGCCTCTTAGAGGCAAATTGAAAGGTAATGAGCTAAAAGGAAACTGGGAATAGAGGAGCTTCACTTGTGTGAACTCCTACAACAGACAAGGCACATGTACCCCTAAAAAAAGTTTATTAATATTAAGCATACTGAAAAATCTTTAAAACTACGGTAAATTTATCAATAACATTTATGTTGAGTAGCAAATAAAAATCATTTTTAAGTAAGAGTTGCTGTAGACATGTGGTCAAAGGACTGCCAAATGCTTATCTATGGGTCAAAACAGGAACTTAAGCGCACATAAACGTATGCCTTCTCCATCAGTACATTCATAACATTCAACAATAAAGCAGCAACAAGTTGCTGTGCTTTTGGTGGTTTTAATGCCCTGTTTTGCACCATCGCTGGTTCTTCTGACTGCCCACAATGCCGTGCGCTCTACGTCCTCTCCCAGACTTCCTGTTCTTAGTCCTCGCCAAGTGCGGTTGTGTTCACAGTGCACATGATCGCTCTAGACTTTGATTTAAAATACTAAAGAGACCGGCAGAAACAATGGCTCTAGTTTGATCTGCTACAGTCTTCATTCGCAGGCAAAACCTTTCTGACAATGTCAACAAGAGAGGTTTAAAAAAACTATTTATTCGCAACTACAACCTTCTATATCTTTCTTTTTGAGCAAATGATCTTCTATTTATTGATCAATGAGGCCTACACTATCTCTGTCTGATAAACAACTACGGTCTCCAGCAGCTTTAACAAGTTCTGAAAGGAAATTAAAGCTTTGCTTCAGATATGTTCAAATAGTGCCTGTGATGCTTGAAGTTCATGAGTCCCATATACCTATGAAATTAATGAGAAAGTTTGACTTGGCTGTGCAGGAGACAAATAAATGAGTGAATGTATTGAGAAATGAAATGGTGTTAATGTAAGTGAGAGACATACAAAGGTATTACTGAATGATCAAGAACTACAGAATATACTGTATGTATATTAAAGGCTCAGACTCTTAGGGACCATGAGTGATGTTTTCCATTTTAAAGGATGAAGCAGAAAATGCAAAAAACTAATTTTGGCAGGAAAACACTCCATTGTTTATCCCAATTTGTGTTGGCCGAGAGTAAATTATGTGGAGTGACCAGATTTTCTGTACAAATTGTGAGAACTCCAATCCTCCCACCATTTATTTTTTTAACATTTCTGATAATTAGACCTAACATGTACTAAAATGAACCTTCAGAAGAGGTTTTTGTTTCAGTGATAAACAACAGCAGATGATCTGAATTAACAAAATAGCCCATGTAAAAGGGACCTGCCTTTCTCTTCCTTTGGCTGTAAAAATGTAGTCTATACATTTGTACTTAAGTCCACATCTTAAATGTTAATACATTTATTTTGTTTCTCTAACAATGATCAAAATAGCACTGACATTTCCAGAACATTCTGGTTCCTTTGGAGAACATTTCTTCTCGTTTGTTGCAGAAGTTGAATAATCGAAGGCGTTCTTTGCACGTAGCAGACCCAAGGACAGCCGCTGACATTTACAAAAGGTCTGGAGTTTTTCACACACCATTAATTAAAGCGAGAACAAATCTTTTTTTTTCCTTCCTGTTTCACTTGTTCACCTCTCGCTTCCTTCCATCACCACAGCTTTCATTACAGCAGGAAAAAAAGTCATTTACACTGAGCTAATAGCAATGTATTCAGCTAAAGGCTTTGGCCTCACATTAACCATCACAATAAGGAATCCTCCATATGGAGAGATTGTTCAGTCATGCTTATGAAAGAAATTTCAGGGAAACGGTATTTATTAGTCATGATCAACTGGGTCACATACAGTGTCTAGGAAGGAGTACTGATGCATAATTAATAGCAGCTTACGCTGTTATATAGACAATTGAGATGCTGACATTGGACTAAACAGGACTAAAGAAAACCAAGACCTGCAACAAAATCCATTCAAGCTGTCGTTATTGTATAGTTTACCACATCATCATTTCCCGCGGACGTCCGCCACGTAGTTCCCCATGGAGCTGTCAATCAATGCTCAATGAGGACCGGGAGTGGAGGAAGTACAGATCCCTCCTACCATGTTTTATAAGAGGGGTGGGACCAACAGTCACAGTTAGTGACGCACGATGGTCGAAATTACATCACATAATCTGTCTCAGCCAATAGTAAAAATCAATTGCAATAGCCGGCGTTCAACCCTAAGAGGGCAGTCACTCTTACATTTTACAATGAAATACACAAAATTTAAACACTTTGACTAAAGTTGGACTAGGATCAATAAATAGCACTACAAATCCATATGTATCAAGTAGAAAAAAGTGGGTTTGGGGATTAGTTACTCTTTAAAGACCAACTAAACATCGAGGTTTTGGCTAACATGCGTTTATGTTGGAAATTAATAAAACGCCTTGATTAGGGGAGTGGCTTCTAGATAAAATTAAGACATACCCACTTTATACTATTAAATCTCCAAATAACAATCTATGCTATGCTAACTACCTATTCAATACTCACAATACCTCTCTATTCACAGTTCTCTCAATCCAACCTATTTGGACCAGATTGCAAAGTTAACAGGCACTAGTTTTTATAGGAGGGACGGGGCTAATGTCACAGACTAATACCAAAGCATCACAGACCACTATTCTAAGTCAAAACCAAATGCAAATTTAAATACAAGAATCAACAACAACAACGCTTCTTCATACCCAAAGACATTTGCTTTCAGCGCAAAAAAATGACTTTGATGGTTTAGTTTCTTTTTTAATGTCAACTGTTACATTTCCAGGCTTTGCAACCTAGCAAAGCAGAGAGCCGAGTGTTGTCTGAAGAGGGAGAGTCTTGCAGCAGTCCTGGCTGCATCTACTGATGAGAATGGAGCTGACTGTGCTGGCCTTTTCTAAAAAAAAAAAAAAAGAGCAGCGCAAACACATTGCTGTGTAATATCTCCCTGCCTGCCCATTACTGTGTGAGTGTTGGAAACTGTGCGTGTGCAGTGAATGCATCGCAGTTGTGTGAATAAACCTGTGAGAGGAAAACAAATATTTTGTGTGCATGTTGATGTTGTTGCAATGAGCGAGTGAATGTGGGTGACGAACAGAGCGCAGTAGACTTTGAAATCAGTGTGTGTGTGTGTGTGTGTGTGTGTGAACGTATTCATGCGTTTCGGGTGGGCAGTTAGTAGTAGTGTGACAGCTGAGGTGGAACGGGGATAGCAGATTGCTCTGAGAGTGCCGTACTCCTCCTGCTTTTCATTTTACAGCTTAACCAATCCAATTCCACATACTAAGAGAGGAGATTCACTGCTGCCCCCGTCGCTACATTTGATAACAATGCATGAATTATCCTCCTTGAATGACTTCCCACATGCGTTTTTTAATTAAAATCATTAAAGTGAATCAAACATTTGTGTTCTCTCTGAGGACTTTAAGAATGTAACTTAGCAGCAGTTTGTCATATGCTTCTGCTTCCCAAGCTCCAAATTAAAGCCAATTAGCTTGCACTGTATTTTTTTTTTTTTTTTTTACAGAGCAGAATCAAAATGCTTTTTGCAAAAAACAAAACAAAAAATCATTTTCAACTTCTTTCCAACGTCCTCATTTCCCATTTGAAATCAAAAACGTGTCTCAAACTGTGTCAGATGATCAATCAAAGCATGAAGTTATGAAACAAAACATCCGGTTGCTTTACTGCACTAACTAGACGCTGCGAGTCAAGCTGCCCTCCAGGCCTTGGGAAATTAGAAGAGCAATTTGGTGTAATAATGAGGAGATTGATGGAAATGAACGAGGAACCTTTATGATGTCGCTAAGGGCGTTTGTTGTTTGTGTGCATGCATGTGCAAAAGCGAAAAGAGTGAAAAGAGTGGGCTGCTTGCTGTTTTTTTATTGGACAGTTGACGGCTTTTGTTGTCAACTCGCAAACTTAACTAAACCTGTCAAAAAGGTGTTAAAAACACTCCATCAAAAATGATTGTACTACAGGGCTCGTGCAAACTCATGAAGAGAGGTTATTTTATCTGCAACCCAATCAAACACCCAAAAATGACTAATTCGAAAAAGACATTTGAGCACAATCCCTTCAAAGGATGCAAGAACAGAGCATGACTAGATAAGTAGCAAGCTTATCTTAACCAAGGAGCTCCTTTACACACAAACATATTAAAAGTTCCCAGCTCAATTTCATTAGTGGTACTTTAAAGAGCAGAAGACAATGTTAACATATTCAGTTAATTTGGAGTGTTCTTATGCAGACGGTTTCCCAATGAGCCTAGGAGATTCACCTGTGGAATCTCATTACTTTTGAAAGTGTGGGATCATAAACTGCAGTATTATAAGAATTTAAAAACTGGTCTATTTAAATTTCTTATTTTGGCCGGATGATGGTGCCTGAGGAACAGTGACGCAGGGTGAACCATCCTATGTATCACGGTGGAATTAAAAGGAAAGTCAAGGAATGAGGAAAGTCATCAGCATTCACTCTAAAGACCAGTGTGTGGGTGGGATTTCAAGGCAATCTACCAAAGAGTGATTCAAAGAGTTCACTATGATTGAAAAAGTGCAATGATTGACAGACAGTGGGAAAAAAATAAAGACCCTTCAGGAAAGGATGATTTAACCAAATCAAAAATCCAGCAACAGCAGTTAGACTCTTTTTATATTTTCGTTGTCATTTTTTGTGTTTTTGTTGTCATGTTGTTGTCTATTGGTATACATTTTTGATATTTTTTTGTATTTCTATAGTCATCTTGTGTATTTTTCTCTCATTTTGAGTGTTTTTGGAGTAATTTTGTGCATGCGCACAGGTCCGTACTGGGACCTGTACTGGGTGGGTCACAGACAGCTGGTCAAAAATAAATAAATACTTAATGTCATACATATTGGACTTTTGAAAGGCATGCTGCAAGAAAAATGCATGTTACACAGAAAAATATATAGATTTAAGTTTAAAAAAATTTAAAAACTACTTTTGGTGGGTTTTGCTCTTTTTGAACTGCAGTTATCGTACAATTTATTTGGAATTTGAAAATAAATGTTGCGCTTTTTTAGTTAATTTTTATTTTAGTATTGAAGTATTTGGTATTGAAGATTTTTTTTTTCTCAGTTTGCGTCAAGTTCTCATTATTTGACAGTAATATTAGTTGAGAATCACTGCATTCCAATGTATATCAAGACTATGCTGAGGTCAGTTTTTAAATATTTTTTCAATATCATTAATTACCCATTATTGGGGTTTAATACAGTAATGTTCCAAATAATTGTCTCTTAATTATTTTTCTGGGCATTGGGACCTCTTCTATTAACATCTACATTAATATGTATGCATCAGTCAGCAGCATGCGCAAGTGCACAAAGCACCTTTGTGTTCCATTAGGCACAGACAACAGACTTCCTGTTAAGAAGGGATTGAGAGCTCATTTGCTTTATTCTAGGCAAGAGTAAATGCCAAGACAACATGTGGCTTGGTCTGTTAATGAGTTAGTGTGCACGTGTGTGCGCATGCATGTGTGTATTTTTGTGTATATTTTGGGTAGTGACGCGGGAGAACATGTGGAGACGGAGTCCTGAGAGTGACAGGAAAACAACCTGTGAGCTGTCAGCTAGCTACACAAACAAAAACAGGTTGGATTTAGACAAGAGTTGACACGTTGTGCGGCAAGCAAACTCCTATGTTTTTTGGTTATCTCTCAATATGCATATTACCATCAAGCACGGTGGTGGTCACATCATAAAGTAGCCATGAAATAAAAATGTACTTAAAAACAAAATGCTTTGATACAAAAGACAACATTAAACCCACCTGTCTGTCATTGTTTGGGTTAAAAACTAAATGTTCTCTGTTTGCCAATTTACTTTCAGACACCATTTTATTTGTTGTATCTACCGCTGTAGGCTAGGATCAAATCAAAAGAGCTGAGAATCAGATGATCACTGATCTTGTGATGAAGAAGAAACGTTTGTCAAATCGCTAAACCTTATTACTACCTACATTTAAAAAATCACTGCTTAATTTGATTGAAATAATGCCATTTATTAGCAGTTTCTAATGGATCACAAGCTACTCCATCTACGCTGTCAGTAAGTTTTGAATTTTATATTTTGATAGAGCTTCGAGATGATCATTGTTGTAATTTGCACTATATTAATAAAGTTAAATGTAACTGAATTGAATTAAGTGAGGCCTGACGTCACATTGGCCATATCCTGACTTTTTTTAATTCTACTTTGTTTTTAATAGCTGATAACATAATATAAACTTTTGGAAGTTTAGTTTAGTCAAAATAGTAGACCAATATTGACGGTAAATGTAGCTTTTAAAAGATTTTATCGTTAAATGAAAGGGAGACAGTAACTAAGGCGCCTCAGTCATTTTTTGGAAATTTTGAGATTTTATCCACTATTTTAATGTATGCTGGTTTTTTGTTGTTGTTTTTATATATTGGCGGCCTAATTAAATGGACTACAAGTCTGGAATGAAGCCGTCCTGCATGCCTATCCATCCATCCATTTATCTATCTATCCATCTATCAATCTATCTATGAATCTACCATCTATCTATCGACCTATCTACACAATTTCAAATGTAGAAAAGTAACAAATAAAGAAAAGATTTAAAAAACATGAAAATAAAAGAGTTAAGCATATTATCTCAAAATGGCCAAAAAATAATTCAGGCACCTTTCATATGTGGGTGAGGATATGTGTATTAAGTAAGTTAATGTATAACCTGGACTCGACAGCCTGCAATGGTTTTTTTTGGTGGTTGAATCAGCTTTAATCAGCTAGCTCATATTCAAGCCATGAGTTCTTTAGAAGTATAACCCCCACTAGTTTTATCTATAAAGGCTTGTTCATTTCTCATGTGAAAGGAGAGGGTACGCAAGAGGGCTTGAATGCCAAAACCAGGCACACACACAACATTCCCAGCGTGTAATTGCACAAGGTTTTCCCTCTTTTCCATAATGTGGCTGAATGTGCAAACGCAGAATTTTAAAAGAGCTCAGAGCCATTTCATATTCAAAAGACAAATATTACAAGTCTGTAGTGATTTTAATAAAATAAATGCACAAAGGGCATGGATGATCCTAGGTTTAAAAAAAAAAAAGAAAAATCACTGCAGACCTTATTCCTTGATCACATTTGGTGGAAAACTGGCTATTTTAGAGTTCTTATGGCCTGCTTTAACCCTTTCGTTTAGTTGTAAAAAAGTTGGTTAAACAAAGACAAGATGGAGTTAAAACCCTGAAAATTAGCAAATTTACATAATCTAAAAGCAATTGTGTAATTACTCCTTGACTAGTTTGATATTTACACAACCAAACACAAAACGGAAACACTTTCGAGGTTCCAATTGCATCAGCCTTCTCATTAGATAGAAGTCATTGCTTTCACAAAAACAGAACGTAGCTAGAAAAAGCCCTTCAATTGTTTAGTACATTTTGAAAGGTGGCTGTTGCCTGCAGGCCTCCAGTGAGTGCAAACCACAAACCAATGTATTGTCAGCTTTAATTAATCCTGTGTTTCCGCTCGCCGTCTTGAAAAAATTGCATATGGGGATAGTGTTTCTCAAGAAGTATTACAGCATAAGACAAGCAAAAACTTAATCACTGCTAAAATAACTCTAAACTTTAATTTTCTTTTACCTTTTGCCCTTGTAGTAGTGGAAACACTGAGATAATGCAGCGTTCACACCGAATACGTCTTCTGTGGCACCGGACGCATCTGCCGTACGAAACGTACCGCAGGGTCCGCAGGATCAAAAAATGCCCCCATTCGCTTCATCTGAAGCCAAGCCCCGCCCATCAGTGACACATCCAACTCGGTGAGTTTAACTGCCTGCTGAAGTGAGGAGCTGCGCTCCTTTTTCTTTTCTCACAAGCATAAACCACCAGTGAAAAAAGCCGGTGTGATTAGCGGCTAACGCTATCCTAGCTCAGTGCAGACTTTCAAAGATGAAAACTACAGAGCAACACACACAGCCTCTACTCCATGGTTGAATGGGTGAACAGACCGGTGTCCATGTTGACGGCCTGACGTCATCGTCAACAAAGACTCTGATTGGCTTTTGTCATGCGAAACAGTTGCAGGAGTTCGATATTTCCAACTGTTGCGGGTGTGCGGAAATGCGTAAAATCGGGAGTGCGCTCGCATGGCCAACACACTTGATACGGATCGCACCGCCCTGCCCGCACTGGAAAGATTTTGCATCTGGGACGCATCTATTCATTGACTTTGTATGTAATCTTGATGTACGGACATTTCGTGACGCATCCGGTGTGAACGCAGCGTAAGACTTAATGGAAAAGATTGCAACCCTGAAGCAGATGAAAAAGGTGTGGAAAACACTATTTGAATACAACATAATTGCTGCTGCTGATTCTTTGTTTTTTAACTCGAACTTTTCAAAAACATTAACCAACATTAAACAATCAAACTTACAAGACTCTGCTGCTATTGTCTAAGGCGGTGTATTTGAACCAGTGTGCCATTGGAATTCTTCAATTTTCACTGAATTGGGGAAAGAAAATTCAGCAAGCTAATGATTTACGATGCTGTGTGTCTGTTCCAGCAATATGTGTGTGCTTACAGTTATTTAAGTTTCCATATTAACCAGCGTGAGCAGTTTGTAGCACAATAATATGTTGGCAAGTCAAGTGTGAGAGTGATGGTGAAGCGGCATCTCAGTGAGAGGAAAGCCAGATTGAGATTGCAGTGCTTAGAATCTGTGCTGCTTAGTAAAGTTGCTAAATCCTCTACAGTATAAAGCTGTTGACAGTAGCACTCGCTCATTCACAGACACACACAGTGTGATATTACTGGGGACACGAGAAAAACCCAGAATGAGCGCCTAGAGAGTCGTGTTGATTTCGATGGCCAAACATTTTTTTCGGGTAGATAATGTAACTACATCGAAGTGTATTGACACTTTCCTTAACGGATAAAAATCAAACTAAAATGTTGGCATGGGAAAAAATTCAAACTTTGTGAAGAGCATTTCATACACCAGACAACTCAATGTGCTTTACATGATCAAAAAGTGCAACAGAAAACAATCAACAGCTTAAAAATCAAAAACAACATTAAAATCAGCAGCAAAAACATTTAAAATCATGAACAAACACATTACATCAAGGAAGGTATTAATCAAAACTACTTATTTTGTGTGGAAGGCTGGAAAAACCAGTGAGTGATCCAATAGCAAGTAAGCTAAATGTGTGGTGAGGAAGTAAGACGTGGCTTGTGTCTGCTGGTAACAAGCTGTCAGTCAGGCTAATTCTTGCGTGTGGAGTTGGATTGAGGAAGACATGGAAGAAGCAGGTAGTTGATGGAACAATGTCCTCTTAATTACTGCACATACACACACCTGTCGCATCGCACCGAGAAAGATCCAAAAAGGAAATGGAAACGCTGGACAAAATAGAAGAACAGATGTGTGGAAAATTTCCAATAACACCAAATTCCCTAATAGTGTTAATGGTCTTTGTTTCCAGTTGAAATGTTGAACAGTTAATTTTCCCAAATGTATCATGTGATTGAATTTAAATATTTCAGATTTGATCTAAATATTCAGGGAAAGTAGATGCTAAATTATGAATAGTTCACTTGTTGTATTGGGTTTGTTTTTTTGACCACTGGCTATTTTGATTTATACATTTCATTATTTAGTGTAATTTTTTTTTAAGGATGAACAGGCCTACTGATACGTTTACGTGTGTGTAGAAAAACTTGTTTTATTGGTCATATGTTGTTAAATGAAAGGAAAAAGTAAACAAAATCAAAGATGTTCAGATAACGAGGATCAAATCTCTATTTGTATTTACAAATTTTTGTATATTCCCATTGGTAAATGTTAATGTACCTATTATTTTTCTTAAATGCATAAACACTTTATATACTCCTTTATATTTTCGACAACTAACTCTGTGACAGGTTAAGTCGACTAAAATCTTGCCAAAAGTTGCCGAAACCTATTCCGAACCAGCCAGCCAATTTAGAATGATAAATCAGTCCATTCAGGACCCGAGATGCAGGTCTTGCAAACAAGCGATGGCAAACTGCAGTGTAAGTGGTCCAGTCTGTGATGAGCATTCCAATTCAGTTGTGCTCATCAGTTTATAAAATAACATGATTTTTCAAATTGTAAACAAAATAAAATGAAGGAATCGACAAAAGAATTCCTTCAGGATATTAGCTTTGTGTTTATCTGAACTTACTAAAGGGTTTCATCAAAAACGTGTGCTGATGTCACTACGCTCGCTGATTAATAGTGCAAACCCCACACAATTTGGCTCAGCTGGTCAGGAAATAGTTCCTCAAAAGTATTTGAGCATGCAAGAAGTTTTGCACCCTTTATTTAAGATCTTAGTAAATCTGCCAGTAACACTTTACTTGAAGTTTTATACATAAAGGCTGACATTACGCTGTCATTATTATGACATGACACCTCTCATTAGCATGAATAAGGTGCCATGAAGGCTGTCAATGGACACGTTTACATGGGAGTTTTAATTCCTCTTTAAAGCGGAATAAAAGTTAATTCCTCTTTAACCTGACCTTGTAAACACATAATTCCTAATGCTAATTTAATTCCGAATTAAAGTTAATTGGTTTATTTCGTTTTTAATTCCGAATTAGATAACTCCTCTTTCTTGTAAACACTTCACTTGCCTAATTCCGCTTTAAGTTAATTCGGATCAATTTTCTCTTGCGCAATCACACCCGGGTGACGACAAAATCCAAGATGGCGGCGGTCCGAACTCCAGCCTAGACTATTTAATAGACATGGATTTAATAAAAGAGTGGATGGACGGAGGCATAAACATGCAGACTTTCTCACTGACACACACAGACATATTAAACACACAAAGACCTCGGTAAACACGGTAAAAGGAACAGGCTTCACCGGACGGCAGGCACTAAGACCCGGAGGCCGAGTAAATGCGTCCCCGTACTGCATTCACAGGCTGTAATATCACCACTTTATTATTTTACCTGTTGTTTGAGCTACTATCTTCACCAGGGAGCAACTATTTATTCCTGGTGTTTGTTTTCCAAAGTTTTACTTTTTTTTTTTTAACCGGTGATTAGTTCCAATCGCCCTTCCGCTCCGCGGTCCAAACTGAAACCGTGTGTCATTGTCTAGCTGCTGCTTCAAAACTACAATCAAAATAAAGGTGAAAACAGTTCTCATGTGTGGTGTTCTGTGTTACAGCAACAATAAAAGGTTTGTTGTGTGTGTTTCCTGATAGACAATACGTCACGTTCTCCCCTGTCCAATCAGAGCCTTCCCAACTCCCAGACCTACAGCGGAACTATCTAAAGCCGAATAAACCTGTTTTCCATCTAAACCTCGTTCGGGAATTACCATTTCCATGTAAAGACGAAGCAGAAAACTTTAATTCCGAATGATTTCATTCAGAATAAATAATTCATAAAAACATCATGTAACCGTGGCCAATAAGTGTTGTTTGTTACCCTAACCCCACTAAATTCCTCCAACTAACCCAAAAAATGCCAACATAGCTCCAAAGGTGTCATTATTTAAAGAAAGGTGTCATTATTTAACAAACAACACTTAATGTCTTCAAGAAACCTTGTTTATGCTAATGACAGATAATGACAGCATAATGTCAACCTTACGCATAAAACTTCAAGTAAAGTGTCACCAATCTGCCCTTAAGTACCTGATAACAGAGCACAACATATACTTGATAAAGTTCCTTTGTGTATGGGTCAAACAGTCGTGGCATGTTGGTAAATGTCTCAAACAGAAACAGTAAAAAATAATCAGAAACAAGGGGAAGAATGCAGCCAGGGACTAACGTTGATGTTTATACCTGATGATATTTACCAGTGTTGCAGCTTTTAAAAAAGCTGGCAAACATTTACCTTCTGGCAGCTGCTCACTGTCATCTCCTAATCCACTGGCAGGGACTTTTGAACCTCACAGTTAATGACCTCTGAGGTAATGGAAAGAGATGTGGCCTGATGGGCTCGTTTAATGCTTCCTAATGCACTTTTTACACATCCTCTGATCAATGTGCAGAAATATGAAGCGATACACACAGTATCACTGTCAGCGCTGCCAGCTGGGTGTAAAAAAACAAGCACTGTGAAATTCTGCTATGTCTGTTGGTGTCCTACTTCTGAGCGGTGACACAAATGTTTACAGCGCCCCCTGTGCTTCAAGTGCATATTACCTGAAAGTCTCTCTCCTCCAGGATCTCTTTCCTCCATCTCACAAGGAAGGCAGCGCACACGTACAGGTGGAAATGAGAGAAGCCTTCGGGTTCAGCCTGGTAAGATAGAAAGACACAAAAAGGGTTCAAATAAAAGATGAAAGCCAGGCTTCTGAGAGCAGCTCCCAAATCTCTTCAGTTTAGGAGACATTTAGAATCATTTCTGCGTGACGCATTTACCCATTCACACACACAAGATGATGAAGAAGAAACAGAATTCAAAACACTGTTACCCACATGCTGCAGATATACATTTTCAGGGTGATAAAGACAAAGAAAGATACAAAATCCCATTTTCGGTTTGTGCTTACTTTATGACTCTGCAGTAAGAGGAGGTTTAAATGAAAGACAGTGAAAGGGGAAAAAAGGTTCTTGCTCTATTCATTTTCTCTCCTGCACACCATCAAAAAAATTATAATTACAAAGTCCTTTGAGAGCAAAAGGACTTTTGTGCACCGTGGTATTGTACAAAGGTATCATCGAAAGATCGTAGTCTTTATTAAATGCAATCTGACGTAGGCATTACTGCTTGAACAAAAATTTCATATCCTGATTGGTTGGAGGGGAAGGATCAAACTAAAAACAAAACAGCTTAACTAAATAACTTCCTATGGATGATTCACAGTCAAAGCTGCAGAATAAAAATGTGAAAGCAGCAAATGGTAAAGCCGAGAAAATTGCTTCGGATGTTTACAGAGAGTTGCAGTATGAAAACAGGACAGCGGCCTTGCACTTAAACAAATCATAAGGTTATGAAGACTTTTTCCTGTTGTGTGAGATTATGTTAATTTAAAAAACACAAGTCTGCATAGTGTTTGCACATATTTGCATGTATGAAGGAAAAAAACATTGCTTTAGTTGAAGGAGAAAGGGGCCTTTGACACTATGTTAAGTCACTATTACAAGCTTGACCAAAGTTGTCTTCTGAGCTCCTCAAAAATTACCTGAATTCATGTGGCATTGAAAGGCCATGGCAATCCTGGTGGTGTCATACTGTATAAATAAGACTTCAACAAAGCATCTGAAATTCCAATCAAAAATTTACTTTGTTCTTTATTAGTTTAAGGACTTGAAAACTGAACAGTCAGATTTTAAGATAGACCAAGAATGTCACGCTGTCATAATTTATATATTCTGTAATCTCCAAGTGGAGCATCAAGACAGAGCTCAATCATTTAAACCCTTTTGTGAATTTGGATGACTTTTGGCCTGCATGCAATATTCAAAAAAATAAATACATTTGTGAATCACATTATTGGGTCATTGGTGGCAGCTTCTGACAACACACATTGAATATAGGAAGACGTGGTGTTGTACTGAAGACCACATGCATTATCAGAGACCAAGACTTGCCAGAGACCAGAATGCACCAAGACCAAGAAAAGACCAAGACCATAAAAATCTATTCCAAAAACCATGACAAGGTTGAACGTTAAAGAACATTCTCTGTTTCATTTAAGTTTTCTATAAAATACATTTGACAGACAAAAACAAGGTGTCTGCAACTCATTCGAATCTCATATCCTGCAAAAATAAAATAAAATAATAAAAACGTCCCTGTCTGTATTTAAAAGCCATACACTAATAAATCCAGAATTGTTTTAAATATCTGACAATATGAAGTATATTCATCATGTGAATGAGATATTTATGACCAGAAACAAGATGGGCTGATAGATGGGTTTTTGCAGGTTTCTGACACATAAAGCACTGGAAAAGACTTCCAAGGTCAGATTACTTTACGATCACATTAATGAAGTTGAAGAACAGCAGATCAGTGCTGTTCCTGACAAAAAATCCAGTCTGGCCAGTTCGAGAACGACAGTTTGAGATCAAGACATGACCAAGAGCTTCAAAATGTGGCCTCAAGATGAAGACTGGTCTGGAGTACTATAACACTGGGGCGATGTTGTGTAGAAGGGAAAAGCAGAAAGTGATGGCAGCAGTGAGAGACAGCAGACAGCGAGGCAGTCTATATGAAAGCAGGGGGTGTAATCTTATCTCCTCTGGACAGACAGTTTTAATAATGCTGTGTAGCAAAAACATATTGCTGTTTCTGTTGTAGACAGTGATCTGAAATGTTGTTTTCCATGTTTTAGTATACTTGTCGGAAGCCTTTAAAAAAAAAAAAAAAAACACAGGTTCTGTAGATGACTGGCAGCACGGGGAAAGGGAATGAGACTTCAACAGTTATTTTCAATCCAAAACTCAAATCATTCATTAAGTAAGTGTTTGAAATTCACTGATGTGAGGCTACAGTACAGGGCAGAACCTGACTGGCTCATGATGTGGTTTGGATTAAATGTGCACTGGTTTGACAGGCAGGTGTGAGGAATGAAAACTCAGTAATCATAGTTACAGAAACACTCCAGAAGATGTTACAGGACATTTGTTAATACAACTATGTCTCTCACAGACTACAATCTATTGTATTTGCTCTGTGAAGAGGCCGGGGGTACATATACACAGTTTATTTCTAATTTACTGCATTACCAAGTGCAGTTATTTACATTTTTTTTGAAAGAATTACACTCAACTGTAAGTGCTACTTTTTAAAGCACTCAGCCCGTTTATGTGCTGGGAAACAGTAAGCAATAACTCTGTGGGAAATAACACAAATGGTCTTTCTACTGTGATAATTGACGCTCCCTTCAGGAAGGCAAGACCACTGGGATTAATAGCAGAGATAAAGACTGCTGTAACAAACCATTAAAGAAAAAAAGACATTGTTTATCTTTTATACCTCTTGTTGTCTGCTACAGTTTGAGTGTTATCCTATTTTGCATCCCACTGATTTGTAACATTTCCTCATAAAGTGTCTGTGTGCAATAGATTAATGGAAAGATTGAGGTAAGTGTGGTGATCAAACAACAGAGAGAGGTGGTTAAGTGAGAAAAAAAGGAGGTTATCGTCCCCAAAAACAACTTCTCTCCTCGAGTCAATGGTTCCCAAACTTTTTCTTATGTGCCCCCCTTCAAGAATAAAAAATTGCTCTATCCACCTTTTTCTTATAGCTGCTAATGTGTTATGGGTACAACTGTCTGTGCGATAAATTAATGTAGTGGCCTTTTCCCCATTTTTTGAAAAATATATTACCTACAGTAATGTTAACTGTATAACACAAGGTTTATTGGTGATGTTTTTACTATTTAAAAGATGACTATTATGTTAAGTACCATTGACCATTACAGTTCTAACAATATATGACCTTTAAATGTGAATATTGAATAACACTGATTGTTTTATGTATTTAATTAATACATCCCTGTGATGCAGTTCATTAATTACAAAGCTAGAATAAGATTAAGGGACGGATTCCCTAAAGGTTTAGGGGTATTAAAACGTGTGCAAACGTCACTCCATGCTCTAATAAGGCCATACATAACCTGCATGGCTGCTGCACGGCTGCTGCACGTCGCAATGCGCCCTCAAACCATTTAGCGCGTTTCCCTCTAATGAATATGTATAGTAGGCGGAGCACACATGGGGAGCAAAAATATGGGACATGTAAATGAATTAATACAGTGGGCGCAATGTAATTAATCAAATTTGGAGCAGTTTGCGGTGATTGTTTTAGCACAGGAAAATAGTACAACTGACAAGCAGGTGCAAACACACACGCAGAGATCCTCTGCAGTAAATGTTTACACAAAACACAGCAGAGATGAAGAAAGGCTTCATTTAACCTTTCTAGAATAAGAAAATAATTTAAATCAAACAATAGTCAATATTAACAGCCACTGAATGAGAAAATACAGTGAAAGTAAAGTGTGTGTGAGGGAGAGAACAGCTGGATGCCTGAAGCCCGTGTGGGGTCCGGTATGTGCGTGTCCGCTGCGGTGCAGAAAGAGGATGCTGTGCGCGGACCTCCATGGATGTCGCTAAGGACGCACAGCTCCAGTGAGCTTTCTCTCCATGTTTTGACCATCAAACTCTCGTGTCGCATTGATGTCAGGCCAGAATTTACAAATTTACAGAACCTGACGGAGCAGCCACATTAAATTAGGGGAAAAAAATATAATTAGGTTGTAAAATAAAACATGTTTTAACAATAACATATTTTTTTGTTTATTTAGTTTTCTACAATATTAAATGTTTGTGCAGCAGACAGAGAAGTCCATCTGCCTCCAATGTGGTGGACAATGGAAGGAGAGCTTTATTCTTTTTTACTCTTTTTAAAGTTATAAGTGCTGACTTCTGTTGGGGCTCAATTCAGGGGTCGCATTGCGTCCATACTCTAAACTGATTGAACAAGCATTGAATATGTAATATGAACAATCACACACATGATATTTAATTTTTTGAAAAAAATCAGAATTGTGCATTAAGACCTGCAGTGTGAATGTAGTGTAAAGGTTTTGACTGAATTTTTTTTCTTGTTGGCAAATTGTCCTGTTAATAACATCCAGCTCAGCAGAAAGTTGTTGAACATTACTTTGGAGCAAATATTATCTTCAACGCTGCAGGACAGACAAACATGTCAACATGATTGTCAGGAGAAAACTCACCGAAGCAGACAAACACCTCAGTCCGACAGTACATATCTCTTAACTGTGACAGACCCGGGTGTAAATAGATGTTTTTATACTGTGGAGTATGTACAGTGTCAACAGTTCTCACCATCTACTCCTCCATTCGACACACCAGCCTCTCTTTCAGCTTCAGCTCATTGCTCTCTCATTATTAGGATTTGCAAAATAAAGTTTGTCAAGTGAGTCAAGGTGACTCTGTCCAACTTGTCTCCTCCTCCATTGTTATGCCTGCTCCTCCTCATGTCAGAGCAGCCATACAGGCTGAGACACACAGTGCTCTGGACTGACAAACACTGCTGATCAAAGAGCAGACAACGTGGAAAAGGGTGAAAAGGCACGGTGTGGGAGGAAGCAGTGATGAGGATACAGTTAGAGGCTTTGCTTAGGAGAATGGGAGGTGTAAAGGTGGTGAGAGGTATGTTAAAGACCAAAGAGATGAGAAGGTTCAGGGTTAACGAAGGAGAACAAGGGAAAGTGGAGAGCCGTGTGGGCGGGAGGAGGCGTATTGCAGTGTCACCGCGTCTTTAAAATGCTGCGTTTGCTGTCTGACAAGTCTCATCCCTCCAAAACAAAAATGGCCTGACGTGGGACCAACTCAATATTCTGACGAGCCAACTGTTGACAAGGTGAAAGGGGCATGGTGGCGTTGGAGATGAAAGATAATAGATGCACAGATTTGAAGATGTGTAAATATTTCCAGCGATAAAAAATAGTAGGTTTTAAATTTATGAAAAAAGAAAAAACATGATTTAGTTCTGCCATAAAGAGATACTGAACCAAAATGACAAAGCTCGACTGAAAAACAAACATGAATTTGTGACAATGTTTTATAAAGCAGCTTTAGGCCCATCATCTAAAGCAGGGGTTCTCCAACTCTGGTCCTGGAACCTTAGCTTGGGAGTCCGTAAAATAATAATAATAATAAAAAAAATATTATTAATGTTGTATGACAAAAGTGTGTGACTAAATATGGAGACCGATACACCAATAAAAGAAACATACTCTACATTAGGTTGACCATATTTTGACTTCCAAAAAAGAGGACATTTGGGACGACCTCGGCATACTCAAAATACGTTTTCTTGAATCTACCCTGTAACGGCAAAATACAATAAAGTACATAAATAAGTTGTTATTGTGCATAAGGTTTAAAATAATAAATAAATAATTTCTTTCTTCATAACAAAGATTTGAACATCTAGAATCAGTAGTGACTCAAGTTAATCACGTTTATTATGCATTATAACAGTGGCTTCCAACCTTTTTTGGATCGTGACTCCATTATTATATCATAGCTTTTAACCGTGTTTGTTGAACTGTGTTATAAATACAGAGTAGCCAGGATTAGTGCACAATGTGACGAGTCGTACCAGCTCAGATATTTACATACTGTAATATATTTATTAATGTATTTTATTTTTTGTCTTTATCATGTTTTTTCTCATTCTTCTTTTCTTTAAACTGCACTTCTGTTTAAAATAGATTCATATTTGTGAAAGTTAAAGTACAGAATACAATTTTTTAAAACTGTATTTTGTGTTTTAATTTGAAAAATAATATAACTTTTTAACATAAAAAATATATTTTTAATCATCAATTAATAATATCAATTACTAGACATTTCAGGTGACCCCATGTAAATTCCAGAAGACCCCACATGTGGTCATGACCCCAAGGTTGAAAAACACTGCATTATAACAATCGGTCCTTGAAAATGTAATATATGCCTTCTTAAAATCTCTCAATCATTGAAACACTGAGAAACATTTCCTTCTAGAAATAAAAAAAGGAACAGGTACTCTAGATTCATTTTCACTACAAATATCTTAAATATTTAAGTTGGAAAGCTCTAAGAAAAAATAATTCCTATAGCATTTAGGGCGACAAATGGCAGTAAATTGTGTTTAATTAACGTGAATATTATGAGCAGATTGAGTCGACGGTTAACTTTAAGTATAGAGGCTAATTAAATATAATGATAGTAAACTGTCACACATATTTATTCTTACAGCCAATATAGAGACATCAGTAAAAAAAATAATAAATGCTCATGGAAAACATAAAAACAACTCAGAAAAAAAATGATGGGCTTCATTAACGCTCTCAATGTGCTGTTGGCTATAGTAACCATTAGAATAAGCATTCTACAACCGCTCCACTACAGGTAAGTTATATAGAGGCTGTCCCAATACATTTGGTACCTTTGGTAATATAGTGGATATATGGGCAGTGTTGATTAGTTTGTTCAGACTGTGCTTTTATTCCAAATCTATAAACTCATTTGCCGATCCATGTTGCAGGAAATTACCACAATTTTCCACCAGCAATCCATAAATGTAATCACATCGTGCCCAGTGGTTTTAAATGTAGTCGCTTACAATGCGTAGCAGCTCTTTGCTTGGTAAACCTGAGCATCCGTATGGAAAAAAAGACTGCATTTCAAAGCTTGAAAATGTCACGTATTCCTCTAACAGCCATGCTAATGCTGCCACACAGCGCTACTCGCTAATTTCATGCTCCACACGACAGGGATAATTTGGTCTCAGTCCGTCTGTCCGTCGTCGTGTCTTTCTGTAAGAGAAGTGCAGTCTCCGTGGGTGTAACGCTCTGAATCATTTCTCTTTGTGGCTTTCTCTCTGAAATTCTCTCTTACGCCTTTATAGATCAAAAGAACAAAAGAATCAAAAAGGGAAATTAAGCAAACAAGCCAAAAAGCATGTAGAAAAGTCAAAAAAAAAACCCTAAAGAGGAGGGTGAGAGTAAAAGCACTGATTTGTGTTGGATGGGGCTGCAGAACAGATGGCCACACAGCAGGGAAACGACCACAACGGAGACATTACAAGACTCAGGTTAAAATCTCCCTGGGAAGACACACATGTACACACACACACTGTGGCAAAGGGCAAGGTCTTCTTATTTATTATGAGCCTCAGTGCATGACCTAAACATTATTTTCATCCTTGCATAGCAAATGCGTCTGTTTCCAATGCAAAAACTCAATAAAAAAATAGTAACGTCATGATAGCAGTCTTAAGACAAAGAAAAGAAACCCTGGTTTATGCATGAATTGTGGAAGATGTGGAGCAGCGAAATACACGAGGAAAAGTAACAGGTCATAAGTGTGACAAGGCAAAGAATTGTGAATCAGTAAAGGTAGAGGATGGCAAGCAAATACGCCAAGTGTGATATGGGAATGCTAAGATAAGAAACTCAAATCTATAATGAGCGCAGAAAAATAGACAAGTAAAGGAAGAAAAGCTGTATAGTCAACAAAGAAAAACATAAATCTAAATGACACTGTAAAACATCAAACATTTAAAGGATGGATTACCAGCATAACGTGTGTTGCTTTCAAGTTGCAACAAAACAACAAGACCGTTTAATCATTTATAATTTTTTTTTTAATTCTGAGTTTGGTGTATTTGGAATGTTTCCGGGGAGCTTTCTCCCATCATTTCTTCTTGTTAATATCCTTCCTTTAGCGACTATAAACAAGTCCTAATTTCTCTGTTTATATACAGTACAATTGCTGCCAATTCTGTCCAAAGGCCCACTTCAACAAACTGAATGTGTACAACTAACTGGGGATCTCTACCCGTCCAAAGGTTGAAGAGTTACATCCTATCCAAAAAGAAGATCTGCCCAATAATATGATGATAGCTCAGAAGAGATTAACAGGTTTTTGGGGGGGTTTTTTAACCTCCGCCAAGAAGGTCATGTTTTCACCAACGCTTATTTGTTCGTCTGTTAGCCGAATTAGGTCAATAGTATCTAGCAGGTTTTGGGAAAGTTCTAACCAAAGCTAGACCTAATGCCATGGATGATTCCATTACATTTTGAAGAGGATCCGGATCAATATCCTGATTCTGGATAAGTTTGAAAAATCTCTCTCTCTCGTCATTGGCAACATTTAAAAAATTCATATCTCGGTTTGTAATTGACCAATCATGAAATTTGACTCCGTTGTTGGTTCCTCAATAACCCCATCGAGTTTCATCCAGATTGGATTTGGATTGCAGATCCTCATCTGTTGTAAATATCGACATACTAAACGTCCCAAAATTGTGCCAAAAATGCTTAGTAGGGATTTATTAGGTCCAAACGTTTTACTGAGAAGTATGGGATGAAACAGTATGCTCAAATCTCCCCATGTCTCATGAGATCGCACAAGATTTCACATATCTGTCTGTTCATCTCTTCTACACACATGCTGCACATTTAACCATTAGTTTAATGGGGGAAAATATGATGAAAATGTCTCCACTCCCCTCAGCATTGGAGGCTAATACGCATTTAAACATACAATATCAGTAATGTATGACCTACATCTTTTAGTTTTAAAACAAACTATTTATAAATAGGTCAAGAGTTTGTCCAGCTTCTAAATTTAAAGTAAAATATTAATATTTAATGGAGTGGCAAACTCATGTCTTGATTAAGCACCACTTTGTGTTAGCATGGACCTCGTGGCCCTGCACATATCAGGTAATCGACTCACAATGACAATAAAATTTGTAAAGAGCTTGAACTCAAGCCGCTGTGTGATGATAGCATATCTAGAGTTGGAGCCATTGTTCTGACAAGGTATTATGGTGTTCCTTTTTTTGAAATGGGCAGCTTCTGATCTTGTAAATCCATTTTCAAATGAAACTCTCACTGCTCGCTCACTGCAAATGTTCACTGAGCTGTAAGGTTGAAAAAAAAGGAAAAACACCAGCTTGTTACAATGGACACTGTGGAGACATCACACAAAGCTTATATAAAAGAAGGAGCCTGCTCCTCCATCTCCAACACAAGGCTGTATTTAATTATGTTTGTTAAGCTCAGTTACTTTATTAAGGCGGATCAGAGAACTCCATCGACACCCAGCTCTGGTCTCACAAATGTCCTGATCCGTGTCCAAGCATATGCATCAAATCTTTTCTGTCACCCTTTCCCTTTATTTACTCAGTCTTTCCTTTTCCTTGTTAATGAGATAAAACTTAAACGAGCGTGAACTGAGAGCTGGAAGACCTGAACAAAACTCATCTTAGAAGACATCAATTATCATGGAGAATTATTGGAATTTTTTTTATGGGTTTTTCCAAAGTTTATTAACCCTTGAAGGAAATCCATTGACAACACAGATGATTTAACTTATTCAAGTGGTTCTTTGCTTTATGAATACCATTAAGGTAAATGTTGTCTTTAAACTCACCGTCTAAATGAATAAGTGCAATAGTGCATGTTCTGAAATCGGTTTAACTGACCAGGAAGTGTAAGGGTCACTTAATAAAGCAAAGTAACACAAAAGATAGTGTGTTTAGGCAACTTTTCGTATGGTGCAAACATGTGCTTCCTGATCGTGCATTGCTTCAATCCCGGTATTTTAGCCTGCTTTTTAGGTTCATTTACTGTATCGCTTTGTATCATGAGTAAAGTGCTACATGATCCTTTATAGAACAAGTCAGAATCGGCAATGTATGTGTTAATTTTTGTCAATAAAACTATTAATAACAATATTTTAGAAAAAGAAAGCTTTTCTTTCCTCCAGTAATATAGACAGACTGCTGTGCCTCAGCAGCTGAATGTAAAAGAGCAATAGTTTGTCTGAATAGATTAAAAAACTTATTCTTAAATTCACTCAAAATGAGACTGAAATATACACAAATTTTAAGTTAGATTATTTGTTTATCTTGATGGACTTTTGTGGTTAGTTAATTTAATTTTTTTCTTTTAATATGTAATATTTTTTTGGTCATAACATACTGGTCTTTAACAAAGCCAAAACCTTTAAAGTCTGCATGGTTCACACTACATTTTTCCGAGTAAAATTAAAACAGAATTAGCTACACATTTCACTTCATTATTACTGTTTCCGAATAAACATAGATTTCAGTGCTATTATCTGATGATTCAGTGTGCCGTTTACAAAATAAAAGAGTGTGATTAATCATGTTTAATTATGGTCAGATTTGCAATTAATTAGTTATCTTTTTTGTAATCGATTTAAACAACTCTGTACCTAAAGTGTAATAAACAATAAAAAAAAAACATATCCCTGGCTGTAATTTGGCACCTACGAGATGTCATTTGTCTGTTTATTAACATGCTGTTTTCAAGTCTGTCAGGTTTCATAGAAATGTGGCTAAAACTAATTACGGTTTCTTGATCAAAGTTCTTATTTGAAACTGTATTTTTCTTTTGAACTGTAAGCAGCTTCAATCAACTTGAAACATAAACTTCTGCTCATTCTGCTCATTCTGCACTGAGACTTCAGAGCCAAGGAAGCGTCTTAATTGAGAATTTGACATCTAAATGTTAAAATTTGGTGCAAAGCTGACATAAATGGCAGAAATCAAGTGAGATTGGAAAAAATGCCAACATATGAAAACATTCAAGCAGATCTAAAAGATTAACAGTGGATACAATGCAATGAACGCAGTAAATTTAATGCAAATAAAAATCTAATATAATGAAATCATTAAGACAATAAAACAATAATACATAATAAGAAATTAATATATAATATATAAAAAATAAATACCCAAGACCTCTCAGAAAGCGCAAACGTTTGCCAAGCAAAGCTTGTAATTTCTATCCCCATTAATAAAAATAGAGATGCTCCAAATCTATTAGACACCGCCATTTTTTATTCGAAGAACAGCAATTGAACGCACAATCCAGATCTGATCCAGATGAAACTTAGTGGGGTAATTGAGGAACCAACTCGACATAACTGAGTCAATTTTATGAAAATCTGTCAATTATGAACCGTGATATGAATTGATGAGAGAGGAATTTTTACATTTTTCTAACTGATCCAGAATCAGTATATTGATCAGGATCCCCTCCAAAATGTAATGGAATCTTCCATGATGTGAGGTCTATCTTTGGTTAAAATTTGGACAAAGATAATTTAGAACTTTTGACATAATCCTGCTGAAAGCCAAATAAATAAAAGCTGGTGAAAATATTACCGCCTTGGCAGGGGTAAAAATTAAAAAGAAAAAACAAAATAAATAAATAAATATTGATTAAACAAATACATTCAGTACATGAAAATACATTTCAATCTGAAAGAATAAATTTGTGTCGTTGATTGAATATGGAAAATACCAATATATCCACACAAATTCTGCTGTCAAATGGTGTTTACAGCAAAGGGTCTGTTCTGTAGTAGTACTATTAGTTAAATCTGACAGAAATACACTGTATCTCCATTATCCTAAACGCAACAGCTTACTCATCAATGTGTTGTAATATTACTATTTATCAATATTCTGAATGATGTTTCTTTCATATGGTTTGATGAAATATAAAACAGAAGAAAATTTCAAAACATTTTGTCGTATCAGTACAACTGTTGCAAAATGTACAAAATAATTACAAAAAAATGGGCATAAACAGGGCCTTCAAATGAATCCACAGGGTCTCAAAACATTGTATGAAATAAGGCAGACAACAAACTGTATCACAGTCACAACAGTGAGGCAAAGAAATGATGTCAAAGACAGGTGATTGCAAAGACGCCAAAAACAAATCTATTTTGACAAGCGCAGAAGATGCTGAGAGGACACAGCGGGTGAAACCGCGAGGCAGAAACACCATTGATAACATGACAGCAGAAAAGAGGCAAAAACCTGTTTGTGCAAACACCTGGCACAGCTGGATGCGGCACCTATGAAGAGCTTCACTGTAATCCTTCATTTTTGCTTCTTCTCTAATCAATCTGGTGTGATCACACACAGTCAACCTCGGCATTAACTGGTAAATCGGGTATTCAAATCATATACTGCACTATTAACATGCAAACCACTGAATCAATACCGAGCATTAACTAGGATTGACAAAGTAGTCTATGAGGCTCTGTGTGAATGTCAATGGGTCTCAGATAGAAAAGGTTTAAATAGAACTGGAAAACATGAGACCACCTCAGCAAGCTGTCTCCTAGACAAAGATTTCAAAGCTAACATGAGTTTTAAAGGGGACATATCATGTTAAATCCACTTTTTTAGCCCTTAAATGCATTTTGTTGTATATTTAGTGTTTAGAAATACAGAAAAGTTCAAATAAGTCTCTTCAGGTGCGCCGTAGATATCTTTATATTCTGTTTTGGTCATATTTTCAATCTGTTTTGATTTTTCGATTCTCTATTACGTTTTTTGAACAATAACGTCACAGTATTTGCAGTGGAACTGCCAAATTAGGACATCGACTCCAGGCCAAACACTTCGAGCAATCCGCCATTTTTATTTCTCAATTTTATTTTGTAGTCCAAGCTCAAGGATGCCGAAGTTACGGGCCTGGAAGTCTCTCTCATCGATTTTCTAAAAGTGCTCGAATCAGGGCAAACAAAGTATCAGCACAAAGGTTCAGTAGAGTCCGAATTGCACTGGAGGCCCTAACCAGTCAGTGTTTCCCTCTATCAAGGGTAACCTCGGTCAGTGGGAGTCAGCGTCTACAGACACGCCTACTCATGCCTGTTTTTAAGAGCGGTCATGAAAGTGACTTTTCAGAGGGCAAAAACTCAGAAAAAATAAAAATAAACCTAAAATATTATGTTAGGGTTCTTAGAACAATTGAAGATGGGTGATTGATTTCATAATACTGGACCGTTAAGTCCAGGTTGCAAATAATTGTTGTAATGACCACATTGTAAAAGCTTGAGTCAGGAGATATTAACCAATTTTGGAGTTTCGTAGACAACAGTGAGCATCTACAGGCAGCAATCAAGTATGGTTCTATCCAAGTCAGGGTCTGCCTTTCTGCCTTATATACTCTATATCTTATTCATATGTGGAAGTGAAAAGCAGTGCACAAAAATGTTGAAATTGCAATTTTCCCACCCAACATCTGTGGTTCACTCAAGATCAACCTGGTCTGTAATTAAGCAAAAATGTACTTGAAATCCCTGCATTATACTTTTTGTGAAATGTCCAAATGTTCAAAGGCTTCTCTGAAAGTACATGCCATTCAGGGCCTCTTTTCTTGTATACTCAAGGTTCTAAATAATTATTGTAGTACTCTTCTTCTTCTTTCTTGGTTATTGGCATGTTGAAACCAACTTGAATAGGTGCATATTGCCAGCTTGTGTACAAGTTTTATTTCATTACTTTAAAGCTCTTCTGGCGCATTCTGGTACTTGCTTTTAATGTGTCTTTATGTAGTCATGTTATGGCTTTTTGCTGAGTGTGTGGGGAAAAAAGGGTGGGTGGTAAAGGTTGCAATCAATAACATGAAAGAATTAAAACTGTTTTAGAGGAAACAACAAAAACCAAATACTGTGGCGCAAAAAATCTTTTGCACTGTGCATAAATGCACCGCTGTACAATAACAGTAAACACAAAAAAAGACGTGAGATCATAGACACCATTAGCTGGTAAATTCTCTCAGGGCAACATAAACACATATTAACAGACAACAGAAGGCCAGTAGTTACACAGTATTGTTGTGTACTTCAGTACCTGGTAGGTGTCCCACAGTCTGATAGTGCAGCGTAGTGGGAGCTCCCTCATCAACAGATTGTTCATCCAGCGAAAGGCAAACTGCAGATACTCCACCTCATAGTGGTGCATGTGGCGATGCACGGACTCTGTCAAAAATAAAGAAAACTTCAAGGTTTGAAATGATCAATTCAAGCAAATGGGAAAGTGGCAGAACATTAGGGAGAACCGGCGGAATAGTAAAGATGACAGGGAAAGAGTCTACTCAAACAGACCCTTGATAAGCCTTTTTGAAGCATTGACTCCTGCAGTCAGTATCAAACACAGCCTTTTTCCTACAATCAAAATGTAATTACAGTGCTGTCAATATTTTCCCAAAAATCCCAATAGCAACTTAGGAGGAGAAATACAAGTGTATCAACACCGCTCTAAAACAATTACGTATTACTCTGCTAAAGGACAAAGAAGCTCCAAAATAGGTTAGCAGCACTGACGGGTGGAGACAGAGGGCAGGCGGATATGTAATGTAAAGAGGGTATGTTAATTATATCTTTGGCATTTCTGCTTCCAGGATGAGTTGGATGAAATTGTATTCTGGTGACTTCTAACCTGTGTGCAATCTGAGTGTGAGGGTTGCTGCAAGCTGTCAGAATACTGTCAGAATACACGCATGTCAAGGTGATTTTTTATTTCAGGACAGAAAATTACTATAGCAGTGAAGAGTGCACATGATTTAGACAGATATCATTTAAACCTTTCAATAAAACAGTTGAACATACACTTGATTTCCACAAGAGCCTGACATTCCAGTTGTTTGCAATTGAGCACTATTCGAGCTGAAGTAAGTTTGAGTGTGTATGGAGCTTTTGTTGTAAGCGGAATAATAGACATGTGGTGGATTGGAAGCTTTTCTAGCTCAAATACTGTAAACGCAGAACATTTAGAGGAAAGTTACTGACGGATCTACTTTCAAATGTAGTGCCCATTCTGTGTGGGTGTGTAAAGTTTTCTAAAGCTGTGGTTCTCAAATTTTTTGGCTCAAGTACCCCCATTCTTTTACTTTTGAATCCCAGTACTCCCTTTGTCCGACTTAAATTTCAGTGAAAAAACAACATCTCATTTTGTAAATAAGTGAAATGAAACAGCATTTAGTGCCTCCTGAATAGATTTACCTTTAAAGTTTCTTTCATTTATGGTAATTTTTCAGTCAGTTTCACTTTGTGTTCTAATCCAAATCATTTCTATCATCATTTTGTGTGTTTTGTGTCATTTTGGGAATTTTGTTGTCTGTTCTTTTTATTATTCAGTATCTTTTTCTCATATTTTGTGTTTTTGTAGTCATTTTTGTGTGTTGTTTGTATTATTAAAATTATTCTATCTCAGTGTGTGTGTTTTTTGTGTTGTTTGGTTGTTTCTTGTGTCATTTTGTAGTAATCTTCTGTGTTTTATCCCATTTAGTGTCTTTTTTTGTTGTCGTTTGTGTGTTGCTGGTAATAGTATTTTTCTCTCTTAGTGTGTGTGTATTTTTGTTGTTGTATGTCTGTCCATCTTGTTATTATTATAATTCAGTATATTTTTCTCTCATTTTGTGTGTTTTTGTTGTCATTTTGTGAGTTGCTGGTAATATATAGTATTATTATAATTTTTAACTAAAAATAAACATTATAAAACCTCATCTCTCTCTCTCTCTGTCTCTAGTACCCCCTGTAGGTATCCCTAGGGATACACACTCCCCAATTTGAGAAACAGTTTTAAAGTACTGCCATTCATTAACCCCTGAAATTCTGCATGACTCTACTTAAGCGCAGCGTTAAAATGTATGCCACTAGTTTTCAGATATGTCGAAGGTAAGGCATGTAGAAAACAATACTATCAACTCACATCATTTCAGGGTTGGGTCATTTCACCTGTTCCCTTTAGTCGGCATACAACTTACCGATGGGACCCAACCCGTAAAGCGTTCCACATTTTTAATTTAAAACAGCTTATATTGTAGGGAGCCAATGAAATTAATTCATGCTTCTACTTCAAACTGCTTGTATGTACAGTACATGCACCAAAGTCATCATTATTTAGGAGTTATTCTGTTTAGCACTACAGTTTTTGCTTATAGAGTAAAATAAACTCTATAACAGGTAACAGTGAGATTGCTGCTCCTATAGAAAACGTAGGAAGGCAACTTTAGAAACGTATTTAAATATATTTAACTACAAGTGCCATGTTTAGGAGTTTTTCTCATCTACTCTCATCGAGAAAGTGTTCGTTTTAGTGACTGCTTGCAAATGTTCAACAATATGTCGTACTATCAAAAGACAGTGAGAGCACCATATGCTGAATCAGGCGCCACAATATGTTCTCGTGTGGAGTTCAAACGTAGGTGTTGGTGTCAGGGCATGACCGCTCACTGGGAAACAGAAACGCGACATTATCAATGTGACACGTGCCTCAGCTTTATTCTCTCTCTCTGATAAATGTTTGTTTAACACTTTCTTTGTATATAACAAAAGACTTAAGCTAATACCGTGCAGTGCTCAGTGAATGCCTATTTCTCAGTCATCAAGCCCATCACACTTATTCTTTTTTCTCACATGCAGGCGCACACATTTTATAATAAAGCTTTAATTATATAGCTGTCAGAGAATATATGGGAGAAGCTGGTTAGGGAAAAAACTATAGCATCCTCCCTTCTCCCACATGGCGCTCTTAATAGACAGAGGCACTTGCATGCATCCTTCAAACTTTAGCTTTAATGCAGCTCTAATTGGTAAAACATTTGCACAATATACATTATTGCTCTGCAAACCACACAAAACCCCTTGAATGACACCTGTCTTCTACTTCTCTTATGTGCACCAATTATCCACACACTCCAGCAAAATGAGCAGGGTGCAAAGTAAACACAAAGCTATTATTTCACATTCCTATCTGCAGTGTAATTATCACATGCTGCTATAAAAACATAAACAAGCGAGGCTCATTAACAGTGAATGCAGCAGGGGTGATGGTTTGTAGCTAGCTGCTAGGAAAGGAGAGGGGGATATGGAGAAGTAGATGCTACATTATAATGGTAAACTTGTGCTGGTTAATGTTAGCATCCTAAAGCTGCTGGAGAAATTGAAACAATAAAAGATAAAGACATAGTGTAGGCCTGATAGAAGATCATATGGTCAACAAACAATTCTATGCAACTGTCTTCGGGACTCTACATTCCATATTGCTCTGCACAAAATATTTTCTGACAATGTCAATAGAGTTTACAGTGGAGAACAAAACAAACTTTTGAGTGCCAATTTCAACCTTTCACATTTTTTTTAGGCAAAAGATCTTAGTACTTGGTTTCCATAGTCCTGGAGGACCATCGGATCAGCGCTCTTCGTTGTCCACTCCGATGTTTGAGCAGCGTCTCTTGTGGCTGTGAAGTCCAATGCGAGGGTGGCAGTTAATCTAGCACAGGTCACAAGTAAAGGAGGTCTTTCACACTGATTTCTGATGCAGGCCCTTTTCTCAACCCATTGTAACATCAAAACTTTCAAATTTCTCTACCCCCCTCTGAGTTTTAAGTCTCAAGGCATCTCTGTTGCTTGCTGAGGCTTCCCATGTGACCGTGTCGATGTCGGTGGCTGTAAGGTCTGGTTTGAAAAGGTCTTTGTAGCGTAGCATAATTGTGGCTTATGGCTTCGTTGCTGAAGCAAGCTCACAATAGAGGAGATCTCTAGGGATTCTGCCATCTTCTATATGGCACCCGAGCTGAGTCGCCTCTGTTTGAGCAGATTATACATTTTTAGAATTTTTGCTCGGTCCAGAACATCCCTTTTTGGTACCAGTCTTCTGAGAAAATGCTAAGTATTCTGTGAAGGGAACACATGTGGAGGACAAAGAGTCTGCTTTCTTGGTGAGCCTTGAGCATCAATGTCTCACAGGCATACAGAAGTGTCTCACAACACAGGCCTGGTATACATGCACTTTTGTGTGCTCTGTGAGTCTGTTGTTCTTCCATACCTGTCTCCAGAAACAAGGAGTCTGAGATGACTGAACCAAGGTATGTAAATTCATGAACCGCCTCAAGTTCACAGGATCTGATCCTGATGCAAGCAGGACATTCCATGCCTTGAACCATAATCTTCATCTTCGTAATGCTGATTGTTGAGCCAAAATCCTTGCATGCCCTGGAGAAACAGTCCATCAGTTCTAAAGGCTTTGCTCATCATGTGTGGAAACTGCAGCATCATCAGCAAGGAGGAAGTCCCTCAGAGTCACTGTTCACCCCTTGGTATTTGCCTTCAGTCTTGACAAGTTGAAGAGCTTGTTGTCGGATCTATTGTGGAAGTTGATTCTTTCAGTAGACTTGCCAAAAGCCTATTAAATGAGTACAGCAAAGAAAATTCCAAATAGGGTAAGGGCAATCACACACCTTGCTTCACTCCACTGCGGATGTTAAATGTATCAGAACTTGATCCATTGTGAATGACAGTCCCCTTCATGTTGTCCTGGAAGGACATCACAATGCTCAGGAGTATTGGGAGACAGCAAATTTTCTAAAGGATCTTAAATAGATCATATCTGCTCACCTCTGTGAGGTCAATGAAGACCAGGTAGAGAAGTTTTTCCTGCACTTTACCTGTAGTTGCCTCACTGCAAACACCATATCAATGGTGGATCTTCCAGATCTAAATCTGCACATTGATTTGGGGTAGACTATCAGCGAGTTTTCCCAGCATTTTCAGGACCACACGAGCAAAATGTTTTCCCACTGTGTTGAGCAGGGATACGCCACGATATTTGTTGCAGTCACCTCTGTCACCCATCTTGTGGAGGGTGACAATATTGGCATCCCGCATGTACTGGGAAACAGCTCCCTCTCTCCCGCTGAGGCAGAGGAGATGGTAGAGGGGTTTAATGTGTAGATGTTTGGCACACTATAAGATCTCTGAGGGGATGCTGTCACTTTTACAAGAAAGAAGAGCCTCAATTGTTGAGCTGAGCTCAGGGTCGAACACTTTTCCAAACTCGATGCCCCGGAGAACACTATGAGAGAGGATGCCACGAACGCAGTTGAACACCTGCCCATCATGGACATCCTTGATGTGGAACCCAGTGCATAAAAAGATCTTAAAAATGTATTAATCTCTGAGGCCAACATTATGTCTTTATCTGTTACAACAAAATTGTCTCCAACAACTTTAAAATACAAGATGAGGAAAGATTCCTTTGTTAAATGTATTTGATCAATGCATGAAACAGCAGACAAAACCTGTTCCTTTTCTACGTAAAAAGCCCATTAGACACTCAACAGCCTGATGTGTTTGTAGAGGGGTGTGTGTAGAGAGCCACTACAGTAATGCAGGTAAAGCATTTGGAAAGCCAGGCATAGTGCACAGTAGCCTCCTAAAAAAGGCACCGTCATCAAAAACTTAAGGTCAGCTTTTCTTTATCGCATTTTCCAGAACATTACACTGCCGCTGTCGTCTTGACCTCTTCATATGGTAGATCAAGGTGCCATGTTTTCCCAAGGTTATCAACCAACACCGATCAAACCATTTATGGGAAGTCAATGAAACATTTCCACAATTTTACTTTTTAACTATTACTATGCTTTCTGCTGACAAAGGAGGGATCCTTGACTTGCTATGCAGTCCTATTGCCATGATAAAACCTTTAAAAAAATGCAATCAACCAATGGGACCTTACTCTAAAGGCTATGTGAGGCATGACAAAGTTCCAAGCCTGTGGAGAGCTAAGAGAGAGAAAGAAAAAAAAGTAGAACATGAGGACATTTGACTTTCTAACCCTGGCCTGCTCTCCTGCTACCCCAGTGGTTGTCATGCTGGGTAGAACTACTCATGAAGGCCGAGGACGGATGTGTACAACATGGCTTACGGACACTGATTGACTAATGAGCCTTGTCTTCATTCCCACTACTGGTTCAAGTTGCAGTCCAAGGCCACAGTGCTGGTCGGTTGGTTCGCCACAGTGGACTAAGAAGAGCTTGGGCTGAACAGTTGAAGGTCGGCGTGGGGGGATGTACAGTTGAGCAGCTTCTGGTATTCTGCTGACGGGGAAAATCCCGCCTGCCTTCATGCTCTCTTTGGTACAAAATGTAATTACACCGAAACCTTTTTCCTTCCCTTTTCCTTTTACTGACTTGTGCTCATTAATCCTTGCTCCAAGTTTGTCCAAAATGTACCATATTTAATTAACTTGTCTTTTTTTATTTTGCTCTTAAAAAGGTTTAACATTATATTAATTATTCCAGCAGAAAAAAATTTTTTAGTACCTCTTACCAACTTAATAAAAATATAAAATAAACTATACATTAGACACAAACCAGGAGAAAAAACATATATACTAGATGGGGTAGGATTATAAATCACATTATTGTAGTGCATCAAAAAAGTAAATAAAACTAATATTGTGACATGACAGAGAGCAAATTAACACTTTGTCATCAAAGTTAAAGAGTGAAAAGCAGAACAATTGACAACAGTAAGGGTTAAGCTAATTTGACAAGGTACAAGTTCAAATGAAAAGTGGACAACTAGGCCAACATGTTCTTACAAAGACTGTTTTTGGGACAAAATTCTTTGTTTTGCAGGAGTTGGTATCTATTTAAAGTAGTCTGAGGGGGGAAAAAAAGGAAAAGCTGTGAACCACAACAGGGTCAAAGGCAGCAGAAGCTTACATACTGACCTGTGGTGTCTACGGCGAAAATCATATGGGGAACTGTACTTCTACGAACTGTAGCAGAATAGTTTAACTGTGCTTCTGATTATATGCATGGTGCTATTTTGCTGTTGTGGCTGCTCCCCAGTACTCCCGTACCTATCCCCCCATGTGATATGCCATTGCCTTTCATGTTTCTTGGTCGGGATGTATCTGAAACTGAATTGCTCCCCGGGGATAAATAAAGTTTTCTGAATCTGAATCTGTATATGGCAGCAAAACAGGGGAATATTACCAACACAAGACAGGTTACAGGCTTAAAGCAGAAAAACATATTCTGACAAAAAAGGATGGTGTTAATATGGTTGGGAAAGACATGGACAGCAAGAGCTAACAGAGAGATTCGGTAAAACTATTAAAAACCTCAGTGACCAAACAACAGTCACCATGGTTTTAAGCCAGTATATATGATAATCTCAACCAATAGCTGATAGTCACCGGCACAGATTAGTGGTTACAATATTGCATTTGTGTGTCATTTTAACCTGAATGATGAGAAAGTTACATATTTCTTCAACAAAAGTTAAAAGGTTACTCGGTTTGGTTTTAGAAGCACTACTTTCAGGATTTTGTTCTATACAGTAAAAAGACAGTTTATGTAAACTGAAGAAAATGCATTGCTTGCATACATGTGAAACTAATGAAGATCCAACCAATATGTGGATGTAATCTTTATCCATTTTTTAATCATAGAGGGAAGAGAAGGCAGACTTGAAGTCTAAATGCTCTCAGTCAAATGTACAACTGGTAAAAGCAAGCAGCACCTGATTGTCTTGAGGTTGACACTGTGTTTGAGGACAATAGAAAATTGAGTTACTGCCCTCAGGCCAGGTTGAAAAGTACCAAAGACGGCAAACATAATGTTTGTTTCTTTAGGCAATGAGGAAAACACGCAACAACTGGATACATTCAGCAAGTTTTGTGGGAAACAGACTCAAGCTAAAGCACCAATTTGAATAGACAATAAAACTGTAACCATGTACAATTATTTTACATAGGTTTCCATTTGTGGCGGAACAGAAAAAAAATATATATTTTTCTCTTTCACTGTGCATCCTATCACAACCAAACTACCACACATTCCAAGGATTAGCACACACACTGCCAGTACATCCTTTATTTTGCATAAACAAATTCACCTTCAGGCAATTTGCATGTTGATGAAGTCTTTCAAATGCACTTGCATGCAACCAATACACAAAGGGAGATAAAGGCGAGATAAAGAGATCAGAGAAACATTACATGCCGACAAAGTGGCTCGTCTTTTGTGGCACTACATGTGCTAGCGTCAAGCAAAAGCTAATGAGAGTTAGTGTCACCTGTTACTTGCAGGATAATTACAAAGAGGGGGTGGGGTAAACTGGGTGAAATAGATGATTTCTAAATAAAAGGATTCAAAACAAGCTACTTTATACTCAAATGATGCAACTGTAAAAAATATTGTTTTTCAAGGCAGAATTCTATGTTAATACAGATGATGGTAAACTAATTGTCAATACACCAATATAAGGGGAAGACAATAATAACTGTAGGTCAATGGTGGTTGTAAAAATAAGTCATACTGAAGCGATGGAAATATAAGAAATGACACCAGACAGTCTAACTCCCTCTTAGCCTTGGTCCAGTTTTGAATGGCGCACAAGGGTCAGCACAAGCGTTTTGACTTAGCCTTCTGACAACCTTTTTTATCAGGCCTAGCACGACCATTAGGTGTTGTTTGTTGGGACAGTGGCCAGCTATCACTCAGCATGAGCGACAATGAACCTTGACTGATGATAGCAGCTGACTGTTGTAGAAAGCCTGACAAGAGTTGCAGTTTTAGAGATGCTTTGACCCAAATTGGTGCTTGTCAAACTTATTTAAATCACTACGTTTGTCTGTTTTCTTTCTATTTCTAATGTGGTAACACTAAGGACAGAATGTCCTCTCTCTTTGCAAAAACGGCCTCCCTCCCAATTTTTGTTTTTGTGTTGATACGATTTTATTCTATTTAAAGCTTTGTTAAGTCTGGCTTTTGGCCTGAACTCTGCAGGAAAAGTTGTCCCATTAAAAAATAAAATAAAATAAATAAATTCAGAATATAATGTTGCAAATATATATAGTCCTTAAAAAAATAAATACTTCTGGTTTGAATTTAGAAAAAGTCTGACTGAACAGTGAAAACTTCATTTTTTTTTCTCAAAGAATTTACATATTTACATTTGTTTTAGCGGTAAGCACCTATTTTATGAACAAAATACTCTTAATGTCAACATCAGATCAGCGCACGGGTAACAAGGGAAAGTGAAACACAAACGGGCGCAGTGCATGTAAAAACCCATCGGATCTATTTACATTATCCATGTATCAAAGATAAGGATAATCCATGTTATTGTGTAGAAAAATTAATGTTTCAACAGTGTATTCCTTTATAATTGTCCTTCTATGCTCCACCCTCCCTCGACCGCGATTAAATTTAATCTGGACGACAACTAATATAGAGAAAACTTTTGTTTGAGACAACATTAAAAACTAAATAATGGCACTTTTACCATTAATGAAGTTGATTAAGTATTGTTATTTTGCACATTTGATGTTTACTGTATTTGTGAATACATCCAGTGGGGCATCACAGTAAAAGTAGGATTACCCTGTCATTTCTATGGAGATACATAAAGTGACAAAGTTAAAAGGGTCCGTGTATATATCGGTATTGGTTATTATCAGGAATCGGAAATTTAGTGTTGGACAATTTTGGCATATTGGATACTATTATAGAAAAACTCTATTTAGTTTAGTTTATTTTTCAAATTTTTTTTTTTCAAACAAAAAAAAGAGAGAAGAAAGCTAATGTATAAAAGTCATATGGGCAAACAATGCCAAACAAGCTCAAATGCCCTCCATACAAATTATAATGTACATCTCCGAGTAGTAGTAGTATTAGTGTTAGATATATAATATTATATTTTATTCACAATATATTATTAGCAGTATTAGAAAAAACCTAAGCTAAGAAAAAAGTGTTGTGCATTTTTATCTACTGTAGTTGCTTTGCACTGCTATGGTTGCACGAGCCAAGTCATTGATGCTGAAGTAACGCTGTAGCAGTTCCTCTCAATTAAAAATCCCAAACTGTCAGCACACTCTGTTAGTTTGATTACACATGGCAGGCAGTGTGTAGGTGCATAAACCGATAGGTCAGAATCAACCAAGTGATGACATTTCTCCAAACTTTGCAATTCAGCTTTTACAGGAAACTTCAGCTTTTTAGAAGTTCGGGAAATGAAAATGCATCAAAAATCCAAGTCTGCGGAGGAAAGAAAGCAATGATGACCACAGAGAGGCTGGCGAAACAGCACACATGTAAAATTAAATCATCACTTTAGAAGGTCAATTGGATTTTCTCACTTCTATTACTCTGCCGTCCCACCTATGGTAAAATCCTAATGTTCTTTTAATCTACAAGCACAACACTGTGCATAACCTTGCACCTGATAAGTGCTGGTAAGTAATTTTGGAAAAGATGAGAGGCCATTGTTCCAAAAGAAAAACAGATCACATGTCAACAGCAGGGCGAAAAACAATCCTGTAACACAAGATAAAAGCCATGTGTGATCTTATTAGAGTCGGTAATGTCAAACCAGCGAGGTGTATAAAATGCCCTTACTCCGACAATGATGACAGGGCACTTCTAGGGTGGAGATACTGAGGAAAATGCAGGGTTGTTTTTGCACGTCATTGGGAGGAGGACAAGGGGAAATTTCTTTTTGCTTGTTTTTTAATCTCCACTTTTCCTCTCACAAACTCATTCTGTGCAGCGCGTCAGTCTTCCCTCACATTCCACTCCTACTGGCTGACAGCAGCAGACAGGATGGTCAGACAGCACCAAGGTTACCACAAGAGCAGAACCATTGAACAATAGCTTACAATGAAGAGACCTTATCTGGCAAACTGCTTGGTGCACCCGTGAAGAATGTTGCCAATGCCACAAAGTTTGGAGGTGACAAGTCTTGCTTTCATTGCTTTTCCCCAGGTAAAAAATAATCAATATGAACATTGGAGAAATAAGCAGTTTTACTAATTACCATTACATTGTTCTGATTGTTTATTGTTGTTTATTTTCTAGCAAATAATTATTGTATTATTGAGATCAGCGATTCTCAACTGGTGGGTGACAGACTGTACTGGGTGGGTCGCGGACAGCTAGTCAAAGATAAATAAATTCTTAGGGGTGGATTCACTAAAGGTTTAGGGGTATTAAAACGTGAGCAAACGTCACTCCACGCACTAATGAGGGGTACAAACCCCATGGAATCAGGACTGCCCATCTTTAGCGCATCACAATGCACCCACAATCCATTTAGTATGTTTCCCTCTGATGAATATGTAAAGTAGACAAATCTAACAAGGGGAGCAAAAAACATGGGAGGAGGAACTGCAAATAAATTAATGCAGTGGGTGCAATGCAATTCATCAAACCAGGAACTGTTTGCGGTGACTGTTTTATGAGCTGAAAATAGTACGACCCACAGGCAGGTACAAATTCACACACTGATCATCGCTGCACTGAATAAACATAGCGGAAATTTAAAAAAAAATGCTCCAGTTAACCTTTCTCGTATAAGATTTTTTTTTTTTTAAATAAAACAATAGTCAATATTAACAGCCACTGAATAAGATAATGCAAAGTAAAGTGTGTGAGGGAGAGAAAAAGGCAGCGCGTGTGGAGTGTGAGGCTGCTGTGCAGAGGACACTGTGAGCTGAGCTCCATGGATGTCGCTCCGGAGTCAGACGCATTGCTCCAGGGAGCTTCTCTGTCTTTCTCTCCATGTTTTGACCCTAAAACTCTCGTGTCGAGTTGATGCCAGCCCAGAATCAGCTGAGCTGCTTCAGAGCTCAGATCTGCTGGATGATGGTCAGTAGATAATCTTCAAATGGTGCTGATCTACTGTATGACAGACTGTGTTGCTGAATTAACTCAGATCAATGGCATCAACAGATCAATAGGACGGTTTCTGCCCAAATCTGTTTTGAGAGCAAAGCTACAGGACCTAGCGAAGCACCCACATTAAAGTTGGGGGGAAAACTACATTTTGGATGAAAAAAGTAGAGTTGCATAATGCAAGTATCTATACATACGGTACATGTGGCAGACAGCTGAAAGGAATAATAAGAGTGACAGGAAATGAAGTGCAGATAACTCAAAGCATCAAGAAATGTTAATTTCTTGATGTAACGTCAGACACACGTCAGCCAAAACCCCAGAGTTTAGTTACTCTTAAAGAATTTAAGGTTACTATTTAACATATTTAATAGAGCTGCAAAATAAGATCAAGTAAATCTATCTAAAGGCATGAAGATAAAAAAAATAGGATTTAAGCAACTACAATACAATCATAAGTAAGTGTATTACACATTTTGTGTTGAAATAAGACTTTGGAATGATAAATCCACACAAGGCTAAATAATAATCCTTGATAAACATCACTGCTGTTCTTGTTTTTAGCTTTTCTCAATGCGACTTCTGGCAAATATTTATTGTGGTTATGAAAATGTATGTAAACAAAGTAGGAAAACAGAAAAAAGATGAATGTTCCCACCCAAAAATTCACACACAAAACGAGAAAATGGAAGAAAGAATTATTCAGAAATGCAGGCAAAACAGGAGAGCTATGAAGACAGAGGGAATAGTAGATGGGTGGGAGAATGGATGGATGGAGGCGAGGCAAATGACTCACCATCAATCCTGCTGACCAGCTCCTCCAAGGCCTTGACTTTCTTCTGGATGCCTGGCTGAGCAAATGTATAGTTGTCCTGAAAAAAAGTGGGAGGGGGTAGGGGGCACACACAATCACATGGTGTCACTCCAACGCATCTTCAAAAACCAACTCAAACATGGTTAGTTTTGTGCATATAAAAGTAATACATGCAGAAAAAAGATGATTTCATGACAGCACTTGATCAGAGCTGTACTAATAGGACACTTAATGTTGTACGTTTCACACACCAATGTTTGGCACCTGCTTGCCAAGTGCCACAGCTCAGACCAGAAGGCTCTGAATTTTCACCTTCAGAGTTTATTTTTACCAGTAAAGAACTGGTGTTGTGTGTTTGCCAGGGCCATTTTCACACCTCATATGAATCCAGGCCAGCCAGCTAACACTGTCATGTTAAAACAGCATCAAAGAGGTGATTGTATCTGGCCTTTCAACTTTGTATGAAACGATAAATTGATCAAATATTCCCACACGTTGATAGATAAGCTCTTATTTCACCATTAACCTTGAAAAAGTTTCAACAGGGCTGAATCACTCCATAGTTAAAGGATGTTTTCATACAGCCAGAGTTGAGGTAAAATGTTCCCAAATAGAAAATATTATAGGACTACAAATACAGACAGTCATTCTCTGCAAAGCAACTTTTTATGTCAGTTTTTTGTCTTTACATTATGTATGTTAGCAATGATCAAATGCTATTTAGAGCTTCTTCGCTCACCACAGGGGGTAAGGGAAGCAGCTACGAAAGTTATTTTTCCTTTTTTAGGTCAGCTCAGAAGGCACACGGGACACGAAGGAAAAGCAACATCAAACTGTTAAAAACCGAGCAAACGAGCCAGATGGAAAAAACAGCCATCCAGGAGGAGTGGGAGCCTCTGTGATTCCCCATCAGCCGCTAAATCCCTTACAGTTCCTCTACAAGCCTACTTCCTGTTCACACATAGACCCCTCCCATTCATTAAAAACCATGGTGACAAAGTCTTACAATATTGCCCAATGTCTTCAGTTTGGATGAAGAGTTCCTATTTGAACCTCATTCTTCTCAGCAGGCATCATAACAGACATACCTACTCCAAATTATTTTAAGCATAGCAGTAATAAAAAAAAAAAAATCATTCTTCTTAGTAGTTTAGTTCATGTTGAATACTCTATGCAGTGGATCTCAAACTTTTTCTGTTGCGCCCCATTTAAAGAATGAAAAATGTTCAGCTCCACCATCACAACACAATTTGGTAGCACTTTATTTATAGTTTTATACAAAATGTCGATTATACACCGTCATTATTATGAAAAGACAGTTGTCATTAGCATGAATTAGGTGTCCTGAAGGCTGTCATTAGGTGTAATTCGTTACCATAACCCCAGCCCGAACACCTAACTAACCCCACTAAATCCCTCTACCTAACCCCACCAAAAAATCCCAACATATCTCCGTAGGTGTCATAATTTAGTGAATGACACTTAATGACAGCCTTCAAGACACTATATCTATCTATAAAGCAGCAGAAGTCTGCGTGTGTGTTTGTGGAGTAAATATCTCCCCGACAATATCTCTTCCAAATACCAAAAGTGTGTGCATCCGTTACTTTGGAGTCATTTGGTGATGCAAGACGTTCATTTTAAGATTACGGCACTCTCGGTAATGAGCACAGTAATGAGCACGCTACTTCCGCCGGTTCCGGGTTCATGACATCACTGTATCGCAGTTTGTTTGGGTTTAAAAAAGAGGGTGATATTAAAAACATTTTTGTACGGCTAAAAGTTGTTTAAGTTAATATTTCATGGTGATTTAAAATTATCCCCGTGACCTCAAACTTTCTTCAAATCGCGGGTCACAGACTCCACGGCAGACTCCACTTCCTCCTGTGCCATGCTATCGTTAGCGTCTCAAACACGGAGCTCTCTGAATAGATCATTTGATACCATCAGCCACTGGTGAGTCTTTTGCCGACAATTTTCCCATTGTTTAAACCATATAACTGTCCGTGTAATTGCTCATTAACGTGCCGTTTCACTAGAGTCGGTATTGAACTCAACCCGTTCAATACTCCATCTGGTAAACTGCAGATTCTCTGTGGTGTCGTGCATGGAAGCAAAGCTCTGACCACTCGAAGGAAAACAATGATTTTTGTTTAAAAAAAAAAGACAGTCAAATTGTAGATAATACTTTAATTTACTTACTCACTCATGTAGTTTGGAGCTTTACATTTTGTTTTGCGCAGTTTTGTTACTTTTCTGATTGGCGCTACAATGGCTATGGAGTTTGGTTATCAGCGTCTCAAACATTTCACAGGAGCACACACACACACGCCCTCACCACACATAAGGTATTTATAATAAAAATATACTAAATGAGTAAAATAAAACAATAAAACTAAACAATATTTATACAAAAAGTACACAAAACGACAACAGAAATGAACAAAAATATACAAAATGACTACAAAAAACACACATTACAGATGACAATAGAAATGCACAAATCAAACACCAAACACCAAAAAAGATACAAAAATACACATAATGATTACGGAAAAATCCACCAAACGAAAAAAATATAAAAAGAAGTAAAAAAAAACCAAACATTTATCATGTGCATGTCCCATAGAATTAAACCAGGAAAATTGCACATGCTATTTTACTTTGCACCCGCAAATGTACCCCTATATAACACTACACAGTAGTGCGTATGTACACCTCTTTGTACATACAACCATATTTGACAACTCTAATTAGGCTCCTACTAGTTGAATACATACTTCCAAGGAGCACTCTACTAATTCATACTAATGACAGATAATAACAGCGTAATGTCAGCCTTCAAGTAAAGTGTGAACAAATTGGTCAAATTTGAACAAAATGGGTCAAAAATGTGACTTCAATTTCTTTGAGTACAAAAAACCCCAAAAAACTTCATGCTCAACTTATATGTACAAAGGACCCTTATTTTTGTTGACAATGTCCTTCGAAATAGTTTATTCCCAAAAGTATTAAAATGTTTGGCTATTTTGAGCAGAACTCAACTTGTTTAAAAAAAAATGCAGAGGCAAAAGTAAACTGCGCCAATGCAATTGTGAATCTGCCTGTTAATTATGCTCAACAAACTTGTGCATATAAAATGCTAACTACCATTGCAACACAATGCAAAACCAAACAGCAAGGTGGATTGCTCCCACTCCCATCCTGCAATAATTGTAGTGCTGACTGCCCATGAAAGAGGGTTTTTAATTCTACTTTGGAAGATAAAACAATATGGGTTGGATGGTGCAGGACAGATCTTAAGTATACTCACAATTAAGTAATGATCACGAAAATGTGTGTGTTCTTTCCTTTTCTAATTTGTCATGAAAGGTGACCCTGTATTACTGAAATTGCCACTGTGCTTTCAAATGTCCACCTAAATGTGCACAGAAAAAAAGAGCAGATTATGTTTCCATGAAGGGTCATTTCTGTTTCGTCTAGGAACAGCTGATGTGGCAAACTTTCCTTCAGAATAAGAATGGGAGAGAAATGAAAGCTGGAAACGAGAAGCAGAAAGAGAAGGTAATAAAAAGCTCCAGCTGTCCTTCAGGCAAAGCTGAAACGAGGTGCTGTGTCCTCCAAGACCACCAGTGGATCAAAAGGACTCTACGCAGCTACAATATTTCCTTTACCTTTCTACAAGTATGTCATATTCACCCATTTATTCATTCAGCGGTGTATTTATCTCTATGCTTCTTTTTATTTGGTTGCACTGGAGGCTTTTTCCTACTTCAGTTGCTGTTATAAGAAGATTGTTTAAATGTCTTGTATATACGTCTTCGCCACTGATAACTCATTAGAACCTTAACAAACAATAATAATACAATAATACAATAATTAGCACAAAGCTGAAGATAAAAATACATGTTTCTACACCAGATTTTGGTTGATGAAAATTGTATCGCTTTGAAGCTTTTAGCAAACTTCCAAAAACTTGTAAATTACAAACAATGAGGTAAAACATACACACTCATTGTGGCAGCAGAATACAGTATATAATTGGGCAGTGATGTACTTGTCAAGTAGTTCTTACAATGGGAAAGTGTGATGGCAGAACAAATGGACATGAAATTAGACTAAAGTTTGTTATAAAAGTGACTGAAGTTGGGGTCAAAAGCAGTTTTTTGATAAACTGCTTGACGAGGTTAACCCCTATTTCCTACTGTTATTTAAATTCTACCATCATTTCTTTCATCGTCATTTTCTATAATGTCTTCAAATGACAGCCTGCCTTTTTTTAATTCCCTGTTTAAGTCACGTTTCCTCATGTCTTTCCCCTACAATTCTTAATAGTCTCTATTTCCTGCCCTCTGATTCGATGCTCTCCATTTTTCTACCACCCCAGTAGTAATGTGGTTAGGTGCTAAACAAGTGTGAGGGCCAGGACAAGTAATTACATTTGCATTATTGAAGCTGCCGGCTTTAATCAACTGACTTTCTGCTTCACCCCTTCCCTCACCAGCCTGCCTGCCTCTCTCCATCTCTCTCTCTCTCTCTCTCGTTTTAAGTCCTTTCGAAAACACTTTGTTGGTTTTTAAGTTGTATTAATTTGGTGTTTAGTGAAAATGTCTCAAAGTCTGAGTTATTGGCTTGTTTTGACTGCATCCCATATCAAACTTTATTCTACACTTATTACTGATGATTTTGTTATTTATTACCCTTTTCTCACTTTTTTTTTCATCACTTCTACTTTATATTATAGATCTGTGCTACTCCTTAGCACATTCAAGCATGTGATTTGCATTATTTGTCACCGACTTTGCACCAGTAAATTCCATACCGAATTTGAATTTTACATTCTTCAATTAAAAAATCCCCCTCGAAAAGTCAGTGTTCCTATAAATAAGAAATAACACAAGTGAGCCAAAGTTTGCAGGCCCAGCGACAACATTTTTTAAAAAGTATGGAATTTTCTACTGATATTTACTGCCAGACTCTCTACTTTATGCTGCTTTTGTAATTTAATTCCAATGTAATTTCATTGTTTTCTCTCGGTTTCCATTCATTCAACTTTGCTTTAATCTCATTTCCCTAATGTTCTACATTCCCGTACTTTCCTGACCTAAAGTACTGTCTGTGTTTTTTATTCCCATGCTGCTGCCCCCCCAGGTCAGCAGAGGAAGTGTGTGTAGACCATAAACAGTCAATGAATAGATCAGAAGTGGGGAACTCCAGCCCTCGAGGGCCTGATTCCTGAGAGTTTAAGATGTGTCCCTGCTCCAACATACCTGAATCCAATGAATGGCTTGTTATCATGATTCTGCAGAGCTTGATGACAACACATTGGTTTCAACCAGGTGTGTTGGAGCAGGGAGACATCTAAAAGTCTCAGGAATCAGGCCCTCAAGGACTCGGGTTCCCCACCCCTGATCTAGATCATTGGTTTCCCAAACTTTCCACAGTCTTCCACAGTCCCGTACCCCTTTAGACACTTAACTTGAAGCCATGTAGCCTCTACTCCTGCACCTCAGGGGACCCCTCTGTGAAACTCTTAAAGTTTGCAGACAACACCACCGTCATCGGTCTCGTCCGGGATGGGGACGAGTCTGCCTTCAGACGGGAGGTGGAACAGCTGGCTCTCTGGTGTAGTCAGAACCATCTGGAACTGAACCCGCTCAAGACTGTGGAGATGACAGTGGACTTCAGGAGGAATCCCCCCCCCCCCACTCCCCCCCCTAACCATTCTGAACAGCAAAGTGGCTACCATGGACTCTTTCTGGTTCCTGGGATCCACAATCTCACAGGACCTGAAGTGGACCTCCCACATAGACACAACCAGAAAAAGGCACAGCAGAGGATGTACTTCCTGCATCAGTTGAGGAAGTTCAACCTGCCCCAGGAGCTGCTGATAATGTTCTACACCTCCATCATTCAGTCTGTTCAGTGCACCTCCATCACTGTCTGGTTTGGATCTACAACCAAACTAGACAGACACAGACTACAACGGACAATCGGGACTGCAGAAAAGATCATTGGTGTCGATTTGCCCTCCATCCAAGACTTATACCTGTCCAGGGTCAGGAAACGGGCAGGTAACATCACTGCAGACCCCTCACATCCTGCACACAATCTGTTCAAACTCCTCCCCTCCGGCAGATGCTACAGATCACTGTACGCAAAAACTACCCGCCATAAAAACAGTTTCTTCCCCCAGGCTGTCATTCTGATCAACGCTAAACAGTCAAAGAGTGTCAGACCTGTTTCTGTGAAATAACCCTGGAACTAAACATAATAACCCTGGATCAATCTGTCACTGAGAATGTTCATGTACATACCTTTAATTTAAATGTTGACCTGCACTACTCATCACTGCACTATTATTATTATTATTATTATTATTCTTATTATTATTATTATCTTATCTTGTTGCACATATTAGTCTAACTACTGTTTATATTTATGTTTATATGTGTTTTTTTTCTAGTTGATTGTTATTATTTAATGTTTACATTATTAGAGAGAGCACAGTTCACCAAGTCAAATTCCTCATGTGTTTAACATATGAAATAACATGGCCAATAAAGTTGATTCTGATTCTGATCATAGGCATCAAAGTCTTGACTGCATGTTTGGCTAGCGCAAAGCAATGTAGCTCTCATATTAGCCACCATGTCACCATGGGTAGTCTTACAGAGGTCAATGTGTAATATGGAGGCTCCTGAATGTTGCACTATTTATATTCCAGTGTCGTGTCTCCCCAGGTGGTGATGTGAATGGTAAAAAGGAGGTGTAGTGTGGAAAAAAAGTCTTCATTGAAGCTGACTTGCAAAATAATACAGTTTATTAAAACAAGCAGAATCAAAAACCAGGGCAGTGACAGAAACCCTGTGAGAGCAACCAGCCAAGCAAAGACATATGATTTGACGGGAAACCGGAAACCAACAGGTGGAGTTTAAGGCTTTAGCCTTAAAGGGGACATATCATGCTAAATTCACTTTTTTAGCCCTTAAATGCATTTTGTTGTATTTTTAGAGTGTTTAGAAGTACAGAAAAGTTCAAATTAGTCTCTTCAGGTGCTCCGTAGATATCTTTATATTCTGTTTTGGTCATATTCTTCAATCTGTTTCGATTTTTCAATTCTCTAGTACGTTTTTTGAACAATAACGTCACAGTATTTGCAGCGGAACTGCCAAATTAGGACATCGACTCCAGGCCCAACACTTCGAGCAATCTGCCATTTTTATTTCTCGCTTTTATTTTGTAGTCCAAGCTCAAGGATGCCGAAGTTACAAGAGGACAAGTCAAAATGTTCGGTTGTTGGATGTAGTAACCCACACGCTTCTTTACACCGTCTCCCAGCATCAGAACCTTTTCAAAGTGCCTGGTTGAGTTTTATTTTTTATGGAAATGCACCCACATCTGTGGGTAAGGTCATTTCTGTGTGTGCGAAGCACTTCAAGGATGACTGCTTCAGCAACCTCCGCCAGTATAAAGAAGGATTTGCCGAAAGACTTCGTCTGATTGAGGGGTCAATTCCTTCTATCTTTGGAGACGATGAACAGAGCACTTCGGTAAGCTGTAAATAACGCTAAAAAGTGTGATGATAAGACGTCCCTGTCATTGTTTTGTTAGCATTAGCAGTTGCACCGTCTTCATATGTTAGCGCTGTGTGCTCGATTTGGATCCTTGATGATATGGCCTACGTGATTTAATTCAAGTCTAAAGTTTTCATTAGTCATTTCATTTTGCCGTTTTTGTCTCCGAAAAGACTGTATTAAAATGCATTTCGTGACGTTAGCTTGGCACTAGTGTTAGCTTGGCGCTAGTGTTAGCTTGGTGCTAGCGTTAGCTTGGCGCTTGTGTTAGCTCACTTGTTAGGGTTCTGCAGGTTCATCATCTTCATTTTCATCTCGCTCCGCTGGGTCCGACTCTGGCTCGAACATGTAAGGCTGGATGGACAAGTCTTCCGTTGTTGACATTTTGTAAATAACTTGTGAATAAACATTTTCTGCCGCTAAATAATCGTATCTTTTCTATCAAACTACAAAAATGGCCGAACAGGGTGGAGTTGAACCGAGTGTCACCTCTGCAACCTGGAGAGGGGGCGGGGTATGAAGTGTCTCATTTACATTTAAAGAGACCGCACCAAAACGAGTTGCTCTTAGAAGCACATCAGAAAAGGGGAAGAAAAGGGGCCTGTGGAGCTATAATAATGAGGAACTCAGACCCAAGCATTGCAGTTCCGCTTTATATAGACCACAACTGTATGATTTATATGTAAAAAGGAAGGATTTAAAAGCATGATATGTCTCCTTTAAGACAAAGAAAGGAAGCCACAGACACCCATATATCAACAAAGGGAGAAAGGACCAGCCTGGGAACAGGAAACTTTCAAGGTTCACAAGTCAAGAAACATCCCAACAGCAGAATAGTACAAGAATAGGCAAATTCCACAATTGACAGGCAATAATCATCCCAACAGCAGAGCTACAGAAATAACTGGCTAGGATTGCAAACCCCATATGTTTTAAGGCCACCTGTTGAAGGCCTATACTCAGCTTTTAAGTGAAAAGGAATGAATATCATATTAAGCAGTCACCTCACCAGTTTCCAATTTTAAATGTTTAGTCACTTATTAGGGCCCTATAAAATCCGCATTAACAAAATCGTGGACGGAATCACGGAATCTACCAATAAAAACGTTTAAATGCAGAAATGGATAAAATCGGCATGAAACGCCGTCACCGTGGTGCAAAGAACGTTTGTTATTGGGAAATGTGTCCGGCGACCGCTTATTAGGCACACCATCCTCTCTCCTCCTGTCCTGGCTGCATTAAACTCATCTTAAATCACCACTAACATCCTCTAAAACAACGCAAATCATCACTGATTCCTAAATACAGAACCTCTAGTGCACGTTAACTTGGCCGTGCCTGTGAAGCTCTCTCCGTGTTTCATGTAGCGCAGCAGTGCTCCGTGAGAACGCGATCAGCTTTAATCATCTTCACCTGCTCAGTGTTAGAACTGTTGTGCCTGGTTAACTAAGAATAACTCAGTCCGTGCGATCCTTTAGTTCTTTTTATTCCAGCTTTTTGTCCGTGCCTCGTAGCTACACATTCACTGTCAGATGGCTACCTCAAGTGCAACCGTTTCAGTGGGAACTTCCGGTTTACAAAATAAAAGTCCGTTGGGGCAATGTTATTAGAATGTTACATTCTAACATCTCATCAGAGCTACAGTAAAATGCATGTTGAAATATTTATTTAATAATGAAAACAATCTAAGTTTATACTTAATTGATTTTTTTTTTTTTTTTAATTAAAAAAAAAAAAAAAAAAAAAAAAAAAAAAAAAATGGATTTCATAGGGCCCTAACTTACCCACTATTACAATTTGCATACTCTTGTGGGTACCCGTACCCCACTTTGGGAAAACAGGATCTGTATCTATGATTTATTTATTTTTTAAACAATGACATAATGATGAGCATATATCTGTGTGGTTCTTGTTTCCTGTTGGCATTAACTATCACTTGCTTTTCAATTTTAAAAAGAAGTCTTCAAAAAACAAACAGCATTGTATGATCGTGAACATAATATCTCATATCGTATTGTGAACCCACCCCTAATGAGGAAGTGTTTTTAACATGACTTCATAGCTCCTCTTTGTTTGCTCCGTGGTGTTCTGTTTTGTTCCATGCCATTCTGGATTTGTTTGTGTGACTGTTGTTTGGATGGATTTGTTTTTATAACCTTAATACATACTAAGACTGGTGAAGAGTCACTTCATACTTTCTTGCTTTAGTCAGTTTTCCCCTCTCTGTGCTCACCTACACAGCCCGTCAACTCCTCAGCTTCTCGCCATGTCCCCACTTCTTCCTTCACCAATTTTCCATCTATATTTAATTTATTATATTTATCTTCACTACATTTTTCTGCCTTATCCGTTTTCCTCTTATTTCCATTCTTTGTCGAATTCAATATCCTGGATCTTTGATCAGCTGAGGCAACAAGAGGAAATCAACTCCCACTGCTTTATTATTCATACGCGCTTTTCTGCCGCCATCTGTCCATCCAGCACATCTGACCCAGTGAGTCGGGAGAGCCACATGAACGAACAGACTCACAACACACAGTCACAGTGTCCGTGTTTATTTTTCTTTAGTCAGTAATCCCCTCCCACCCTTCATGTCGTCCTTTCTCTCTTTCAAACAGTCGGCTGAATCGATATCTCTTCTTCACCTCTCAGTCCATTCTATTAGAGACTACAATGGCTCTATGCTGGACTAAGATTGCCTCTTTTTGAGGGCCTGGATGTCTATCAGCAAGTTGGTGGAAACCAAAACAACAATGCATCAAGAGCACGTCAAAAAGTGTGAGCGAATCAGAGAGATGACAGGTGGAGATAAAGGAAAAATAATAATGGGAACTGTGTCGCAAAGAGGATTGAAGGACGGTCCGAGATCTGTCATTCTCCGTCAGCGACAAAGACTGAGCGATGTGGAAAGTGATTATATGATAGACATGACACGATGTTGTGAGGTGGAGTCAAAGATAAAGACAATCACAGTTGTTCGGAGTCACAGGAGGGGCAGCGGGAATTCATTGGACTCTCTTGGGCCTAGAGTGGCAGGGTGGGGAGCCTGGACGTGTGCAGATATTACAGGTGAAGCTGTTTTCACGAGGCCAAAACCAAGTCTAGTAACTAATATTCTGAGGGAGGCAGGGCTCAATCATCAATCCAAATTACATGTTGGCAGCACCACCGACAACAACAAAACAGCTACTATTACTACAGCTACTCTAGAACCTTGCATTTTTCCTGTGTCTTCAACTTGTCAAGCTGCTGGAAATGCAAATTTCTCTTGGAGACGAATAAAGATTCTATCCATCTATCTATCTATCTATCTATCTATCTATCTATATATATACATACATACATACCAGGGGTGTCAAACTCCTTTAAATTCATGTGCCAAATACAGACCAGTTTGATCTCGAGTGGGCCGCAGATTTTAGGTGGGGAAAAAGAAGCAATTCTTACATCAATGTGCCCTAGTTTTCAATATCAGATTAATTGCCTTAAACAAATCTTGATTTTTTCAACAATGTTTTGTGTAATTCAGAGGAATTTTGTGAAATTGTTTGTGAAAAATCGCAAGATTTGTGGAAAAATGGATTGTAGAATTTCATTAAATTGGTTAATTCTGCTGACAAGATTATATGGTAAATTACACAATAATTCATGTTTTTTTTTTATTCATGCTCTAAAGGGCTGGATTTGTGTCTTCACATGTGTCTTAAATTTGACGCATGTGATCTATATAATCCCAAATCCATGGCTATGGAGCATTCAGTTTGGCCCAAGATAAAGCAAAAATGATAGAGAAAACATGAATCATTGTGTAAATTACTACCTAATTGAGTTCAGTTCAGTTTTCTAAGACCCTCCAAATATACAAATTAATAGAAAATCCACAATATTTGCAGGAACTCACTTGCTCATATCCCATGTCAATCATTCCTAATCTCAAGTTGTCCAAAGGAACCTACATTTTTCTCAAATCCTGCATCTTTCCTGAAATTACTTCACAAAATTTCCCTTAAATTAAATCAAAATTGGTCGCAAAATCAAGGAAATTAAAAGTGAAGATCCTGCAGGGAGTGATATCTGTCACTTAGTGTTTGGATGTTATTGGTACCTTACATACTTTATATCATGTATATGTGGAAGTGCAAACTAAGGCACAATCGTGTTGACAATTACTTGTTTTCTTGCCTAAAATCAGCACCCCACTCGAGATAAAACTTGTCCATATTTGGCCCCTGAACTAAACTGATTTTGACCCTGGACTGCCATACTTTAATGTAGCTCGTTACCAGGCTTTCTGCACAGCTGCATGATGACACCATCATTAGATTCAGGTTTGCTGGAGGACCGAGCCAGAGCAACTTTGCCCCATACATTTACTGATAGTGTTGTCTGTTACCGTGACAACACAATGCAGCAGAAGTTGCGCTCGGTGCTACACAAAAGGATCTGGGATTAGAGTGGATATGACAAATGAAGAAAAAATAAGCACCACAGGTAACCCTAAAGATATATTTGTCCAAGCTGTAAAACCAAAGCTTCTCTAATTACACAAACCAATTAGAGAAACCGTGTTGCTCATGTTTAGCATTTAGAAAATCAGGTCGTCTCAGAAAGCAGGCTGTCACCTGGCAACAAATGAACTGTTCAGCAAGTCCATGTCTTTATATTCAAATGAAAGCACAGAAAAAAACAATATGTTTAGTCATTTGAATTGATGTCATTTCAAATTGATGTAGGGCACATTCTTTGCTGAAGAACTGAACACTAGCAATGGCAAATTCAAAAATTCATGGCATTACGTGATAAAGTACACATGCAGTTAATCAGAAATGAAAAGATGACTGACTGGTTCCAACAGCAGGCAGCACAGATAGAATGAACAACAATATGTTGATGTGAACTCATTGGATCGAAGGAATGAGAGTAATTTATCAAAACTCGAGGGACGCAAATTCATCCATCTGTAAAACTCTACAGTTGTTCATTATGACAGCTAACTTTGATTTAGTTTTAGTTTGGAATTAGTCATTACAATTACTTTTAACATCAGTCGACTCTTAGTACTCCATCTGTATTTAAGACACCAAAGTAAAAAGATAGAAGAGCTATTTATTTTAATAAACAACTTTTTATTCCCTGGTTATTTATTTATGTCTCTGTGATTGTGAAACAGAAAGACAGACTCAACAATGTTACTTAAACAACAAAGCTGTATATATTTGTGCTGCCTGAAGGGGAAGCTCAATGATATTCTACATTACAGTGTTCAGTGCATCCCAGTTTGTGCTGCCAATTAGGTGAGATATGCTCTAGCCCTGCCTGTGATCCTGTACGACAGACATAGGCCGGGGCCATATGTGGCACTCGGCCTAATTTTGTGCTTCCCCAAAACAAATATGTAATTCAGGAGGTTGGATGTTATATGAAGCTCAACATCATGACCTCATATCCGGTTTAAGTGAATGCTGCCGCGACTTGCTGCCGCTGCTCTCCAGTAATTTACCTTAGGGATTTTTTAGACTTAATGACTCTGTAGTTGTTGTCTTTTGGGAATGCAGTCCTAACTTACTGCTTGAAGCACGCTCAAACATTCCAATCGTGTGTGTTTGGCCACCTCCAGCCTACCTACTCTGCTCCGGCTGTCAATCCCTGCCCCGCCCTGACTACTGGGCCCTGCCAGCCGTTCTCCTTCACATCTTCCTCTTCTTGATTGGTCTTCAATGAGGGCTGGCGGTATGTCGATCTGGTCCGTCTGCATCTGGCTCATCCTGTCACCCGTCCACATACCCGTGGCGGGTCTGTTCCAGTACTCCACAGCTGAGTTCCTCCATCTGCGCCATCACCTGTCTGCTCCTCCGCCAGCTTTGCTGTATCTCCACCCAGACATTGCATTTCTTCCTCCCCGGAGATACATCCACCGTGGGTCACTTCCGAATTTCCGTACGGATATCTTAATAAACATCCAATCCCTCTGGTCCAGCTCTCGACATCCTCCCCGCACTACCGGTCGGACGGTAGATTGATATGTGTTAGCCAGCCTCACTCGCTCGGCTAGCGCTGCTGCTGACCACTGCTCCACCACAGTTAACTTTGGTCTGTTAAACATCTCTCACGAGTAAAGGACAAAGGACAACTCATCCACGAACTCATCACTGACTGTATGTTTGACTTCTTCTGTTTAACTGAAACATGGCAACAAGGAAACAACTTCTCCTAGCTCATTGAATCCACTCCATCTGGGTTTGTTTACACATGTAAACCACGTGACTCCGGCCAGGGTGGAGGTCTTGCCGCGAGAACATCAAAGTCTCGCCTGTGTCTGCCCTGGTCTTCACTTCCTTTGAAGTATGTGAACTCTCCGAACCTACTCCCACCATCAATGCAACCGTTTACCGCCCTCCTAGTTAAAAAAAAAGTCATTTTTTAAATGACTTTGCTGCCTTCCTCACTCAATTATACTCCCTTTCTTTAAAAATAATAGTGCTGGGAGATTTTAACACTCACATGGACAACATCAATCACCCTTTTACCAGAGATTTTACAACCTGTTTTGATAGTTTTGGTCTTCAGCAACATATTAACATTCCGACTCACTCAAAAGGTCACAATCTTGATTTAATCTGCCGCTCCGGTGTAGCCCCACTCGACTGTAAAGCTGATGAACTCCCCATAACTGATCACTTTCTTCTGTCATTCAATGCTGCTCTCACAATTACTACCACTAAGTTCCCACATCTCATATCAATCTGTAACATTAAAAATATCAGTCTTAACATGCTTACATCCAGTATTGACCACCACCTGGACATAAATACCTTTTCCACCCCTGATGAGCTGGTTTTGCACTACAACACCACACTCCATTCCATTCTCAACTCTCTGGTTCTGTTAAAATTCATGTCTGTTTCATTCTCCACTCCTGCCCCCTGGTCCATACATGATCTCCGGCTCATGAAAGCCAGAGGTCGCTAACTCGAGTGCCTCTGTAAAAAAACCCACCTCACTATTCACAAAGACATGTACAATAACCACATCCTCCAGTACAAAGACTCCATTACTGAAACTAAATCCCACTATTACTCTGGTTTAATCACTGCAAATAAAGGAAACTCCAAGATTCTATTTTCTTTCCTCAATAAACTCCCCCCCCCACCCCCCCTGCCCCCTCAATTCTCATCCACCACATCTCATCTAAAAAATCCAGAACATTCATCACCACCTCAGTCAGAACTCTCCTCTCCCCATGTCATCAGAATCCTTCCCATTTACTAATTCCTTTTCCACCTTCCAGCTTCCCACTCCCTCTGAAATCTCAGACCTCATCCGTCAGTCCAAACTATCCTCCAGTCAGTTGAACCCTCTCCCCACATTCCTGGTCAAAGCGTCCATCCCCTCTCTGATTCCCATCATATCTGCCATCATCCACTCCTCGCTCATCACTGGAACTGTTACCTCATCCTTCAAAACCACTGCAATAACTCCAATCCTGAAAAAACCCGGTGCTGATCTTTCTAATTTCAATGACTTCCATCCCATCTCTGATCTGCCCTTTATCAGTAAAATTCTTGAAAAAAACAGTTGCCAGCCTACTTCACTTTCACCTATCCCACAATAACCAGTATGAACAGTTCCACTCCGCTTTCCGCCCCCTCCATAGCAGTGAAACAGCACTCACAAAAATAACCAACAACCTTCTCATTGCAACTGATTCTGGACTCCTCACCATCCTCAACCTCCTTGACCTGAGTGCAGCATTTGACACCATCTCTCACACCACCCTTCTGAACAGATTAGCTTCCATTGGCATTACCCACATCTCCCTTAATTGGTTTAAATCATACCTCTCAGGCCGCACTCAGTTCATCCCGCTCAAATCCTTTAAATCAAACCCCTCCCTCGTCACTACGTCATCATTTATCTCCTCCACCGAGGCAATATCTTGCGCAAACATGGTATCCACTTTCACTGTTACGCGGATGACACCCAGCTCTACCTCACCAGCAAACCATCTTCTACCCTCCCACCCCCATCCCTTACCGACTGCATCACAGAAGTTAAATCCTGGTTAAATCATAATCTCCTAAAACTAAACAGTGACAAAACAGAGGTTCTCCTCATTGGTACAAAACCAACACTTTCCAAATCCAATTGTTTGTCCATCCAGATCGACAACTCCTCCGTCTCCCCCTCCACACAGGTCAAGAATCTGGGTGTCATCCTCGACAGCACTCTATCCTACAAATCCCACATCACTCCTGTTCTCCGCCAGCTCCACTGGCTTCCCATTCAATTCTGCATTCACTTAAATATCCTTCTGTTAACTTTTAAGGCCATTCACCACACTGCCCCCCCTTACCTGATTGATCTCATTCATGTCCACACTCCATCGCACTCCCTCAGATCCTCTTCCTTCATTTATCTGTCCACTCCCCCAGCCCGCCTTACCACCATGGGGGGCAGAGTTTTCAGCCGCTCATGCTCCCCGGCTCTGGATCTCAGGAACATGGACTCATTCTCATATTTCAAAGCCTGACTCAAAACCCACTTATTTAAACAGCATTTCCCACCTGTACACCTCTGCCCTGTCTCTGTGTTTTAACTTCACTTTTACTGTTGTTCTTATACTGTTTTAGCTTAACTTGTATTGTTGTTTTATACTATGCACTGTTGTGGTTTTATTATGCACTGTAAAGTGACGTTAGGTGACCTGAAAAACACTGATTTTTCAAATAAAATGTATTATTATTATTATTATTATTATTATTATAACATACATACAAACTCCAGAAACAAAGAAAACAACAGAAAAATCTCAACAAAAGTACACACAATGATAACAAAGACACACTAAACAACCACTTAAACAAAATTGCGCAAAATGACAGAAAAATGCTCATAATGACAGAAAAGGCCACAAAAATTTTCATATTGACAAGAAAATAGACACAATTAACTCAAATACCCATGAAAGGTCAAAAACTCAAACTTTGTTTTTTCCTGAATTATTGCTCAGATTGATCTTTATTCTAAATGCTAAAATAAATGCTGATAATGTGGCCCTCGTATCAGGGCCACATTATCAGCATTTTCGCTCTCATAGAAGTTGCCCATCTCTGCAGTACGAGATAAACAAGTATAGAAAACAAATTAATTATTAAATGCTGGCCATGCCTTTTCACTAATGTGTTCCTCTAAAAAAGAGCTCAACAGAAATACACATGTTCAGATTTTTCATCAGTCGACAATAAATCGACAATAAATTCCTTAAAGTTGCTGAGGGCGATACATTTTTTCAACAGACAAAGACATAGTGTCGGCTTCATAGATCAATGAATCAAATAATTTAGTCACAAACAAATCTATTCCCCGTGATATGACGTCACTTTGCGAGACAATCATCATCGGTTGAGTTTTTCGGTGTCACGGACTTAGGACGTCCCGATCCAATCACGTGATCGTAAATCGGGCCCAATCACGTGGTTTCAGACTTGATCGGAATCGGACGTTATCTCCCAATTGGGACTCGGATACATATATATATATACATACATATATATATTTGCATTGCTTGTTATATTGTGTAGATGTGCCTTTTGGGGGTTTGAGCATCTTTTCAATTTTTCTATTTGTTCTATTAACATGGCAACAATTTCGACTTTGTCTTTTTGAAGGGAAGGGATTGTTTCCTGTGCAATGGTGTCTTATAGTAGTATTGTTTAGCGGTTTAGAGAATTTAGGGATGGGGAGACATCTTTTTTTAAATACACTCCCTTGTTTGAATAAATTCAAGTTTAATTAAATGAGAAAGGAACTTGCTTAGAAGTTCTTGTGTAAGACTTTTTTTTTTTTTAAATTTTTTTAAATACCCGCCGAACTTGCACAAGAAGCAAAAACAGTAAAAAAAAAAAAAAAAAATCACAAACACCAATTTTATTTGTATTTCGACCACCGACATGGGATTTTCATCTCAAAATTTTGCAAACCAACTAAACTCAAAGACATGGTCTGACTACCAGGAAAATTAAATTTTGCTAGTCCACTGTGATTTTTGCTACTTCTGCCGTGCTGAGTGAGTGACAATCTCAGTCAGAAATTTAAGTAAAGTAATAGTGTCTCATGCAGCAATTTCAATACAAAAAGGAATAATTTATTTTCCAAAAAAAAAAACCAATAATATACATTGCAATAAATAACAGTTAACCTAATGCAACTTTACAATAATATGCTGTTGTATTCATACATATTAGAAATCTGATCATGACAACCATATTTTTTTTTTATCATTGGCTGATTTTTTATCAATGGTCGACTGACGTGATGTTTTAAGCATTTTTTAAAATCAGTACAGCAATCTCTGTATGACAATCCAGCGAGGTACATCTCAGGACGTAGCAGTCATGTACTGATATTTGTAAGATAATCTCAGTACGGAGGTAAACTCAGTCCGTGACACTGGGCCAAACGGGTCAACTCTGCATGTCGGGAGGAGGAGGAAGTTGCGTGTGTGGGAACTGAGGGGAGGGGGAGACTTGGAGGAAGGCCAAAACATGGTAAGGAAACCGTAGAACTCTGACACAGATAGCAAAATAATAATAATTTTGCCATCAAAAGCTTGGTCTCAGTGTTGTTTTTGTTGTTTTATAGAAGGAAACCAATGTTCAAATGTTAGCGGTGTCCCTAAAGCTAAAAAAAAATAAAAAATAAAAATAAAAAATAGCTTCAAAGTCTCTGACAGGTGTTTTCAGAAAAAGCCTTTTTTTCTCAGCTTTTGTCAATAACAGGTATTTTGTGTGAAACTTACCTATTTTCAACTGCTGATTACAGAAAAACAAAACAAGCAAGAAACAAAAATTGTTTTTCTTTCAGGATCTGGTTTCAGATTTTAGATTGTCATTGTACAAAATATTCTGTAGGCCTTTAAAAATCAGTCAAAACAAAAACAACAAATGTAATTTGACAAGATTACGCATGTATTGGATTGAAAATACATTATGCAAAGCAAAAGCTTGGCCTGTAAATTAAATCCACAACTGTCCACTGGTAATTAAATACAAATGGTTAAACAGGTGTTTCTCAAATGGGGGTACGTGATAGCACTACAGGGGGTACTAAGAAGAGAGAGAAAGTGAAAAATTAACAAATCAAAGCATTACAAATATGTGGTTTTATAATCTTTATTTTTATTTAAAAATAATAATCATAATGATGATAAAAATTAACTTTATTAGAACATGAAGTAAAGATACACGGGCCAGTCTTGGTCCCACACCAAGTGGGAGAGTGAGCTGTTTTTTTTAATCTCAGGTGTTTCTATTACAAGTTTTTATCGTGCTATTTAGATTTTGCACATTTCCAAGGGTAATGGAAACGCAGCTTAAGATTCATTACATCATTATGGCTATAGTTGTTTTTTCATAGTATCTGAGCATAATTTTGTAGTCGGACAAAGGGGGGGTACTTGGATTAACAAATAAGGAAAAGAGGGTACTTGGTCTGAAAAAGTTTGAGAACCACTGGGTTCGACTATTGGGAAAGGCAGCGCAACCTAAGAAAAATCGAAGTAAAGCAATACCTGTGTATGTGTAATAGCCCCTAAACTATGCCAGCTACCAAAAGGACCAGTAATTAATGCCTCGTTTCAGGAAACATCAAGGTCACCGTGAAAGAGATTTGTGAAGTCTGTGTTTTTACAAGTCCCATCTTTTGGAGAGGCTATTAAACTGTTGCTGATCACAATGTTGTGCACAAGGAAACTGTCTGAGTGCAGGAGCTGTGCTAATTATAAAACCTGCTTTGCCTTACATGACCCCTAATGTGATCAACACCACTTGTGTCCATGCTAACAAGGTTCTCATTCTGCATGCAAGTGCACACCTTTTACTTGACGCAGTTCTGAATTATATAACCATTTCTATTCATCCCCCGTATGGCAGATTTTATAACCTCATCCTCCCTCCTCACCTCTGCCTTCTTGGAGCTGTTTTCACCTCCACTGACCTGTATGTAAGCTATGTTGAGCTTACATGATGCTACTCAAGCTGTGAGAGAATGAGAGATGAAGGGCAACAAGTATGTGCAACTGAAGGCAAGTTGTTTAAACCTTTAGTACAATTGAGCCCAGAAATCAAAACAAATCTTTTCATTTGGTTTTTAAAAATAATGAAATGTATTCTAAGGTGATTTCATTTCAAATGCAACCCGTCACATGAATGCACTTTAGATGATAGGTCCAAAACTGTTACTAATTTGTGTCGAAAAAAACATTCAAATACATGTATTGTCTATGTTTTTTATGTGGGCACCACCATTTTGGAGATTTCAGCCAATTAGCTTTCACACACATAGTATGACTAGTACAGTGCTCGTCAGAAGTATGTATTCATATCGTTGGGGGCTTAAGTAGAGTTGTCAATTATGACCAAATGAGTGTGTTTGAAGGTTGGATGTACAAAGAAATGTACATACTCTGTACTTGCAAAGTAAAATAGCATGTGCGATTTCCCTGGTTTAATTCTATGGGACATGCGCATGACAAATTGAGTTTGCACCAATATGACAAGAATAAGAATAACTTAATCTATAAATCATGTGTGTGGCTCACACTTCCAGAGGAAACATGGTGGGTGTGCGTGTGCGCGTGTAGTGCTGTTTATTGTAGGTGTTTAGGTGCTGTGGTTGTGGTATCGTGTAGAGAAAACAGGCAGCACTCTCAAACACATGCACGCACATCACCCGCGCGCATGCACACACTCAGTGACTCACATCAGGTTGAAATGCGTGTCTCACACCTAATGCGTGAGACTTGAGAGCTTTGCTAGTATATCACTGTGAGCGCGGCTGCTCAGACGCCCCTCCACCCTCTCCGGTCAAACCTTCCATTCGGTGAAACCCGCATAGATTCCGCGGTGATTTCAAAATGAAATGATAATTAACGTTTTGCAACAGCAAATAAGTCCAAAATAATGGATGCACAAACTCGTGCTATGCGCACGCTGGTATTCGCTCCACACACGCAGACGGTTTAGTAATTAAAAGATACTAGTGCAGTGCCCGTAGGAACTATGTCTTGCTATAGAAAGGTGGGAGGTTAAGTATGGATGGTTTACATGGGAGCTTTAATTCTTCTTTAATTCATAATAAAAGTAAAATCCTCTTTAAACTGACCTTATAAACACTTAATTCCTAATGCACATTTACCACCCTCTGCCCCTCTGCCCACAGTGATTGGCTCCAGTGAACCCACAGGCTGCCTCTAGCTGCGTGACAAAGGCTCAATCCACAGTGATGTCATCAGTTCTAAAATGTCATAAAATTGTCAGCTCCGGCGGACAATTTTATGAAACCAAGAGCAGCCATGTTGAAAGTCTCAGCTTTGTCTGAGCCTGATTCACAGAGATAATTGAGGAACGCGCGCACGCACGCACGCACGCACACACACACACACACACACACACACACACACACACACACACACACACACACACACACACACACACACACACACACACACACACACACACACACACACACACACACACACACACACACACACACTCACTCACTCACTCACTCACTCACTCACTCACTCACTCACTCACTCACTCACTCACTCACTCACTCACTCACTCACTCACTCACTCACTCACTCACTCACTCACTCACTCACTCACTCACTCACTCACTCACTCTTCCGTGTGGACCGTGCCTGACAGTGGAGGTTTGTGTGTCATTTTGTGTATTTTAGTTTGGGGTTTTTTTTGGTGTATTTTCATGCATCTCTGTTGTCATTTTAGTGTATTTTTTGTATAAGTATTTAGTTTAGTGTATTTTGAGTCATTTTCATATTTTTGTTGTCGTATTTTTCTGTTATATATGTTTTTTGGAATCATTGTGTGTGAGCCTTTTTGTATATTTTTGTGCATTTCTGTTGTCGTTTTGTGTACTTCCTGTATAAATATTTTTTAGTTTTTTGTTTTTTACGTTATTTTTGCATTTTTTGTATAATTATATTTTTTTGTTGCCTTAAGTAGTGTGATTCTTTTGTATCTTTTTTAGTGTAATTTTTTGCATTTCTATTGTCTTCTGTGTATTTTTTTGTATAAATATTTAGTTTTGTGTATTTGAGTAATTTTCATATTTTTGTTGTATTTTTCTGTAATGTATGCTTTTTGGATTCATGTGTATTTTTTTTTTTTTATCTTGCAGTTGTCTTTTTGTGCATTTTTGTGTTTTATTTTACTCATTTGGTATATTTTTTATTATAAATAAATAAATAAATACCGTCTGTGTGTTCCGTGAAATGTTTGAGACGCTGATAACCAAACTCAACAGTGTTTGTAGCGCCAATCAGAAAAACAACCAAACTCCGCAAAACAAAATATAAAGCTCCAAACTACATGATTGAGTAAGTAAATTAAAGTATTATATTATATTATATTATATTATATATATATTATATTACAATTCAGCTGCTGTTTTTTTTTTTAAAACAAAAATCATTGTTTACTTTCGAACCGAGTGGTCAGAGCTTAACTTCCATGCACGGCACCACAGAGAATCTGCAGTTTTCCAGATGGAGTATTGAACGGGTTGATGTCAATACCGACTCTAGTGAAACAGCGCGTTATTGAACAATTACACGGACAGTTATATGGTTTAAACAATGGGAAACGTGTCTGCAAAAGACTCACCAGTGGCTGCCGGTTTCAAATGATCTATTCAAAGAGCTCCCGTGTTTGAGATGCTAACGATAGCATGGCACAGGAGGAAGTGGAGTCTGCCGTGGCTCACACACACGAACATCAGTGAGTAACATCAGGCCCAATAAGTGAGACGTTGCTAGTTTATCAGTGTGAGCGCGGCTGCTCAGACTCTCCTCTCCCCTCTCGGTTACGTTTCCGTCAATATAGTATAGATAGATGAAGCGTGAGTAAGGTCAAAAGCTGAATAGGTTTCATTTTTGTAAACTGTAAATTAAAATTAAAACACCAAAAATGTACAAAAATAATGGGTGCACACACTCGGGGTATGTGGAATCTGTTAAAAAATACTTTCAGGTTGAACAAATACCGCCTCGGGAAGAAATTCGCTCCACACACGCAAGCAGAAATTCCTTGATTTATTAGAGAGATAATATTGCTGTCCAACTCCACCTTGGAAAGTTTTGGGAACAATAAACCGATATGATAGAGAATTTGTAAGAGAGAGTTAATTAAAAAGTAAATATTTGAGCACAAAGTTTATAGTTGATAAAGTTTTAAGCCTTCATGATGCTCAAAACTCATGTCGGAATGCACAGCCCCTTTGGTTCTAAGGCACAAGGAAAAATAAAAGTAATGGTAATGAACACAGAGACTTTGCTTCAATAGAGACACACTACAGTGAAATGATTAAAGAAATAAGGTGAATTGGCTTCAATTCAGCTATTTTGAAAGAAAGGACATTTGATAAAAGCTCAAAATAAAAATATAAAGAATAAAGGTGAATTTGGCTGGAAACGAGGGAGGCTGTAACAGAATGGATTGGGAAGAGGGATGCTGACGAAATGTCTTTTATACATTTCATTAATACTGTAATGAGTGTTAATACAGTCATATGACTCAAATCATTTTATACATAAAGGCGATTGATGTCCGACTGACTACATTTACAGGCTCTACAAGAAGGCTGAGAAAACAAACTTCCACTGTCAGGCACGGTCCACACGGAAGAGTGTGTGTGTGTGTGTGTGTGTGTGTGTGTGTGTGTGTGTGTGTGTGTGTGTGTGTGTGTGTGTGTGTGTGTGTGTGTTGAGTGACAGTCCGAGGTGACGGCGGAGGACTCCTGGGGAAACCAGAACAGGACATGGCGTCTGATTTGGTCTGCCTACCGTCTGCTAGACGTCATTACTCGAACCGCTGTTCCCACTCCAGGGACGGCCCATCTCTTGCTGGCAATATGGTAACAGATGGTTACTTTGACAATAAGCAGACATACGCTGATTGGGAATGGAAGGCCACTCATCCAAAGAGCAAGAAAGGAACTTGTTGACTTGTCTGATCTTTGCGCATATTTTGAAAGACTTTAATGATCATGGTATTGGCTAATTAAGAGCAGAGGGGCTCGCATGCCATTAGAAATGTGTTCAAAAATCTTATTCAGTACATAATTAAGATGGTATTATTGCATTTGTATGTACAGTATGCATGTGTATAAGGGTGTATATAAGATGTATATATTATTGTATGTGTAATATATGTGACTTGGTTGTGAATTCTGGATTGGTCCTTTGTGTCCTAATAATTAATAATATAATGTCTGAGTTAACGGTGATAGTATTTATAATTATAAATGTGATAATGAGTTTATGATACTGGGAATAATTATATAATACTACAACTAGTGGTCCATAATATGACAAAACAATCATGATGATACAGACAACAATGATGGTGACAACATGTACATAAATATAAGTTCATTTTGAATAAGAGGCAGAAATTAATAAATGTAAACTTAATCCTGCTCCTTTTAAGGCACAGCTACAGACAAAAGAATTGTGTTTTTTTTTTTGTTGCTTTCTTAATTGTTTTATTTTGAGTTTATTTTCTTTTTCCATTTGGAATTAAACTTGTTAATGTCTGAAATAAACATTACATGACATAATGACATAAAGAGGGTATTTACTACATATTTCATTACATATACTTGAGTACTTACTAAATCCTACACAGGATAAAAGTATCATAATACATTTTAACAAAAAAAAAAATCAAAGCTTGATCGGTGAGTTAGAAATATTAATATATATTATTTTAATATGATGCACTCAATAAATACAATATATAAGGACTAGTGTTGACAAAGTAAATGCAGTTATCTAGATACAGTAAAATAGCTTCAAGTTGGGACAGAAACTAGAAAAATATATTGAAGAGTTCCTGTTTTAAAACACCCTATGAGTAGTATTAGCATAAAAAGGAGGTTTTTACCTGCTGGCTTTAAAACTGAGAGCCTTGAGCCAAAAGATGTTGGAATGGTCAGCGTTTTTGGTTTGTTTGTGTTTAGCCCTTGGGGTCCTCTTTTAGTTTTAAATATTTAGTCAGTCTTAGTTCTTTTACTTGTGTATGTTCAGTTTCTAGTTTATTTCATTCTTGGAAACTCTTGTGTCTTTGTGTTCCCAGGTATTCCGGCTCATGTCTCCACCTCCCAGTGATGTCCGTGTGTTTGGGTTGTGAGTGATTAGCTTCCTCATGTTTGGCATTCAGGTGTGGCTCGTTCCCAATCAAGCCTCCCTCACTATTTAGCCGAGTGTTTGGACACAATATAGTTACAGTGTCATTATTGTGTCTTGCTCCTGCTTCCATCCCAGCTAAAGCTTCCAGCTAAAAGGCAAACATCCCTGTTTCAAAACAAAAGCATCTCTTCTTGTCTTCTATTAGTTTTTGTAAGCAGGGCTCTTGTTTTGAAGTTAACTGGAAGTTTCGTCAGTTGCACAATGGTGGGTCCCCAAAAATCTCTGAAATGCCGGCATGAAATGTGTTGATATTCTACTTGGTCACTCCTTGCTTAAAATGCTTTCATAAAATTCAAAGGTGTCAAATTAAAGGAGTTATTTAGCCTGAGGGGCGGATTCACTAAAATCTCAAATAAAGGGTGGTAAATCAGTTGCTTCCCAAAATCCTTTCGTGGTGAACTTTCTTCCCCTGCTGTGCAAAATTCACTTAGATTGTAGTGTTGCTGTGTTTTCTGTCCACATTTACTGCAGCGATGATCTCTACGTGTGCGTTTGCACCTGCTTGCTAGTCGTGCTATTTTCTGGTGCTAAAACTATCACGGCAAACAGTTCCAGATTTCTTGAATCGCATTGCTCCCCCTGCATAAATGTATTTGCATTTCCTCCTCCCATATTTCTGCTCCCCCTGGGAGATCCGCCTACTATGCATATTCATGAGGGGGAAATGCACCAAATGGATTGAGGGAGCCTTGGGAAGCGCATTGGGAAGTGCAGCGGCGGCGCACTCCTGATTCTCTAGGCTTTGTACTCTATTTCTTTATTAGCACACAGAGTGACGCTTGCTCATGTTTTAATACCACTAAACCTTTAGTGAATCCGTCCCTCAGTGTGCTTCTGCTTTTCGTAGTTGTAGGTTCGAAATGCATCTTGGGAAACTTGGAAGTATATTTCAGTGGGAACGGTCCATCCCAATCATACTAATAGTATATAGTAGACAGTATGTACTCATTGAGAGTGTAGTATTTCGAACACAGCCATGCTATCCCTTATGAGAGAAAAAGCCAGAAGTGGTGTAACGTTTTGATAAAGCGCAACTTTGAGGTGCATAGCTAACCCCACTATGCTTCCTTTGAACCCAATAACGAAGCCAAGGAGACTGGCTCTAACACTGAACTTTTCAGTACAAATTCTTTTTACGACTCCACAGAGGGGGAAACCCCCCGTCTTCTCCCCTTTCACAAACAAATACTTTTGGGATGCTGTAAAGATCACAGAACTTGTCCCATTGATCCCTGACCACCTGTGGTGAACTGTCACACAAGGATACATCCCAGGCCTCCTCTAAGAGACTGGGTGGAGAAATAGGCAAGGCAAGGCAAATTTATTTGTATAGCGCATTTCATACACAAGGCAACTCAATGTGCTTTACATGATAAAACATTCAATTGTTTAAAATCAATAAGAACATTTAAAATCATCAGTAAAATCAATTAAAATCATCAGTAAAATCAATTAAAATCATCAGTAAAATCAATTAAAATCATCAGTATAATCAATTAAAATCACCAGTAAAATCAATTAAAATCATCAGTAAAATCATCATGACATCAACAACATGACAAAAAATCTCTCTCTCAATCATACGCAGTAGGGAAAAAAAGTGCCTTTAACTTAGATTTAAAAATGTTCACATTAGATGCTGACTTCAGCTCTGCTGGCAGTTTGTTCCACTTCTTTGCAGCATAACAACTAAACGCAGCATCACCATGTTTACTGTGAGCTCTGGTCTCCACTATCTGACCTGTGTCCATAGATTTGAGAGACCTGCTGGGTTCATACCTGACTAACATGTCACTGATGTATTCTGGACCAAACCCATTCACAGATTTATACACCAGCAGCAGAACTTTAAAGTCTCTTCTGAGGCTGACTGGGAGCCAGTGTAAAGACTTTAAAACTGGAGTAATGTGTTCTGACCTCTTTGTTCTGGTTAAGACCCGAGCTGCAGCGTTCTGAACCAGCTGTAGCTGTTTGATGCTCTTTTGGGGGATTCCTGTCAGAAGACCATTACAATAGTCCAGTCTGCTGGAGATAAAAGCATGGACCAGTTTCTCCTGATCTTTCTGAGTTATTAAACCTTTCACTCTGGAGATGTTCTTTAGGTGGTAGAAGGCTGTTTTACTAGTAATTTTCCAAACCGAATGAGAACCAAGAAACTGTACTGTTTGAAAAGTCACAAAAGAAAACATTATTGGAATGGTTCCTGCAGAAATTCAAATTGCAAATATTGTCTGTCCTATGCCACTCCTTTCAGGTAATTCTATACCAACAGAATTCTATTTTAAATGTTTCATCATTTAAAAAGTGCTTGAAATACCAGAAAACATCACAAAAGTTAGTTTAAGGTATCTACTGTTTACCATATAGTAAGGAAAAAACATAACATGAATTTTGACTTTTATGTTTATGTGTAAAATTCATTAACCAATTTCTGAAGTAATACTAGGCTATTTTCCAGTCGTGTTTGGTATCAAACTGTCTCATAATACATGATATTTCAAGATATGATGTCGAAAAGATTATTTGAGTAAGTTGAACTCATTATTATGGTTCATGTGTAAATCTAGGAATTATCCCTCATGTTTATCCATGTCATCACATATACACACACCCCAGACACACCCACAGGCAACCAGCTGAGATGCTGGCAACTTTAAACAATCAACGAAACCCATTCTTGGGAGGCCGAGCCTCAAAGATCATCTTTTAAAAAGAAGAAAACCGCCCAAAACTTTAGTTTCAGGACGCTGGCCGTTTCATGCTCAATGCGTTTCCCTTCCTCATCTATTCATTTATTTTATTTTATTTTTAGTTGAAACAGTTAGATTTTTGGAAACAACAGCTTGCGTGGTTCAGATGAATCCAGCATCTAGGCAAGGCAAGGCAAGGCAAATTTATTTGTATAGCGCATTTCATACTCAAGGCAACTCAATGTGCTTTACATGATAAAACATTCAATTGTTTAAAATCAATAAGAACATTTAAAATCATCAGTAAAATCAATTAAAATCATCAGTAAAATCAATTAAAATCATCAGTAAAATCATCATGACATCAACAACATGACAAAAAATCTCTCTCTCAATCATATGCAGTAGAGAAAAAAAGTGCCTTTAACTTTGATTTAAAAATGTTCACATTAGATGCTGACTTCAGCTCTGCTGGCAGTTTGTTCCACTTCTTTGCAGCATAACAACTAAAAGCAGCATCACCATCTTTACTGTGAGCTCTGGGCTCCACTATCTGACCTGTGTCCATAGATCTGAGAGACCTGCTGGGTTCATACCTGACTAACATGTCACTGATGTATTCTGGACCAAACCCATTCACAGATTTATACACCAGCAGCAGAACTTTAAAGTCTATTCTGAGGCTGACTGGGAGCCAGTGTAAAGACTTTAAAACTGGAGTAATGTGTTCTGACCTCTTTGTTCTGGTTAAGACCCTGGTTAAGACTAGTGACGTGCGTAACAGACGAAAGAAGCCCGGCCCGCAACCCACTGTGGTAAGCCACGAGCCGTTTTCTAACCCAGCTGCTAAGGCCAGATACGCCTGGATCGGCTCAAGGGGATAATCTGTTGAAACGCAACAGAACTCAACGGTGACAAGATACACTGCGTTTCTTCAACACAGCACCTGCTAGTCCTACTGGACATCAGCTTCAAGGTACCTGAACGGACTCTGATCAGCAAACTTGATCCACAATAGCTCACATACATACTTCCATAACTACATACTTACATACACTCACAACATGTTCCACACACAGTTCATCTTATTCATGTTTGTCCATTCTCCCCTGTCTGTCTACCCCTCTTTGTTTTATGAGCTCTCTTTATGATTTTATTCTTTGATTTTATGATTCAAATATGTATCCTGCATTTTTATTCAATATTTAGAAGACTAGCATTATCCTAGAATAGTGATTTCACTTTATTACATATAATCCTCACTTTTATTAGTCTAGAAATGAATTTTATCATGATTTAACTATCCCATTTTAATTGATATTTTGACTGTGTTAATTGTTGAATTTTGAATAAAAGGTTAAGTGTAAACTTTGATTCCTCTGATTCATTAAAGCTGTGTATTAAGGTGTAGATGTTGCTGTACGAATCTACTTCCCTGGTTTCAAAGTATTGGGTTTAGTCTAAAGAAAGAGGTGGCACCCTGGCAAAAGTTAAATATTAATAGTCATAATTAATATTCTAATTCATAAAACCTATAATAATAACCCTTATCTTCCTACAACTACAACCAACCAACTGAAAAACAAAGCAAACAATTAAGTTAATTAACAAAAAGCTAATCACAAACTGGGGGCGCCGGGCCCCGTGGGTGCCGTGTCTGGGCGGGGGTGCCCCGGGGGTGGGTCTCTGGGTTTGGCGTCTCGGGCTGCGCCCCCCCCACCGTCTGCCCGGGAACGGGCTGCGGTTCGGCGAGGTGCCGCGCCGCCTTGGGCGGGGTGGGGCTGGTGGCTGGGGCCCGCTGTCCTCCGGGCTGTGCTGGCGTCGGGGGT